>NC_134402.1:197509583-197809583 GCF_038048845.1 Mixophyes fleayi | reverse complement strand
GCCGCTTGAAATTTAATCGCCGAACACGCTGAACACGCGGGTGTTGAAGAACCCGCATGTTCATACATTTACCCCAGATGTTAAACTGTTCTGGTCTGCCCTCTGCGTCCTCCCTGCTTTTTTTGGGAAAATTCAATTTTTTACGAGCTGCAGCTGCTTGAGAAACTGAATAAGGACATGTCGTCAAGCCAAGGCCCAGTTCAGCAGACAACTTGCTGAGCAATAGCTCCTTGCAAAAGTTCACATCTCGTTCATTTTGAAGCAAAGACTCAATGTAGGTCTTATACCTTGGATCAAGCACAGTGGCCAAAACGTACTCATCCGAACTCAAGATCTTAATAACTCGAGGATCACTGTGAAGCGAATTAAGTACTTGATCGATATGGCCAACATACTTTGCGGAATTGCTTGCTTTCATCTCCTCCCTCAGTTTCTCAAGCTGCTTTTCCAATAGTCTAATTAAAGGAATGACTTGGCTCAAACTAGCAGAATCTGCACTCACTTCACACATCACAACTTCAAATGGTTTCAGCACCTTGCACAGCACTGAAAGTATTCCCCACTGCGCAAGACTGAAATACATGCCCCCTCCTTTCCCAATGTCATGGCTTGTGCAATACGCTTTGCGCTGTTCCTCCATCCTCTGCAGCATGTACAGGGTGGAATTCCACCTAGTTACCACCTCCTGCTTAAGTTGGTGTCAGGGCAAGTTAAACTGCTCTTGGAGCTGCTGCAATCTCCTTTGCTGTGGCCGAATGCCTGAAATGGCCTGAAATCTTACGGGCCACCGAAAATTCGTTGAATTCGTTGGCATCTCCTGCACCTCACGGTTATTTCGTAGGAAGCTCTGCACCACCAAGTTGATGGTGTGAGCAAAACAGGGAATGTGCTGGAAATCCCCACGCTGTAATGCTCGCACTATATTGTTGGCGTTATCAGAAATTACATATCCTGGGGAGAGTCCAAGTGGTATAAGCCATGTATCAATCACATCTCTTAGTTTGCGTAACAAATTGTCAGCTGTAAGCCGTTGATACAAAGAGTGGCCTGGCTGTGACAAATGTTACGTAGTGGTGTACATGCTGCTGCTGTTCCTGCTGGTGAAGGTGAATGACCAACCCAGTGGGCTGTCACAGTCATATAGTCTTTGGTTTGACCACTTCCACTTGTCCACATATCTGTGGTTAAGTGGACAGAATGGCATTTTTCAGCGTAATCTCTACATTTGTACAGACTTTTTGGTATAGTTGTGGAATAGCTTTACGGGAAAAATGGTGTCGCGATGGAATTCTGTAACGCGGACACAAAACCTCAATTAACTGTGAAAAACTAGCTGCGTTTATTGTGGAGATTGGACGCAGATCTAACACTAACATGGCAGCCATGGCGTCTGTGATTCGCTTGGCGACTGGGTGACTGCTGTCATATTTGCTTCCCCTAGCAAATGTTTCACAGTTAATTGTTTAAATGTAGGACTGCTCTTTTTCTTGGCCTTCCTCTGGGCTGATGATTCACCCCCAGCAGCAGCAACAGCAGCAGCAGTGGGACTAACACTTTGTTCAGAGGAATCAATAATAGTGCAGGAGTCATCCAGCCTTAATAATTGGGATGCAGGGCTAACTCCGAGCGCTACTGAGGATATTGATGAGGATGGTGTGGTGGGTGTATTTTGTAGCCGTCGGGATGTCGGTAAGCGGAGGGTCCTAGCTGATGATGGAGTGCTTGTAATTTTTTTGGAAGAACTTTCAGCTTTTCCCAACACTTTGCCATGAACTCTTGTCAAATGGTGTAACATAGACGAGGTTCCAAGATGGTTAAGGTCCCTCCCTCGACTGACTGTCGCTTGACATACACTACAAATGGCTATACAGTTGTTGTCTGGATTGGGGTAGAAATAATTCCACACATAAGAAGTGGATTTTTTTGTTTTATGGCCTGGCATGACAATGGCCTTTTTCTTGTCACATGCCAGAACTGCTGCCACTGGTGCAGGACTAACACAAACAACCTCATCCTCATCAACATCCTCATTAGCGCTTTCGTCACCTCCACAAATCTCCCCCTCATCCTCTTCTATTTCCAAAGTGGCATCCTCAATTTGTGTATCACCGGCTACACTCGGGCTGTTCAGGCACACATCAGCAGAACTGCTGAAAGGGTCCCTCTTTATGGGTACACTTACAGATCGCTCACGATTAGACATCCCACTGTTGGATGGACTCTCCACAGGGATTGGTGTCATTTGTGATTCAGAGCAAACATTATCCTCTAATGCCTTACTGTTATCTTGCAGCTCGGCTTTGACCCGTAACAGTAGTTTTGTACCACTTGTAGGCTCGGTAACATTTTTTGATCTGCCACTAATAGACAAAGGTGAAGGCCTCATTCTCTCTTTGCCACTGTGTGTATAGAATGGCATGTTGACAATTTTTTTTTATCGGCACTTAACTTTCCCTCAGTTACAATTCTTTTGCGCTTCAACGCGGTAAATATTTTTTTGGTGTGTGTTTTTTGGACTGATTTCAAAAGACTATGTAGTTTGACATCGCCTTTCCCAGATGAGGTCCTGGGAACACTACCATCAGGACTGGTGACAGAACCTGGTTGCTGATTCTGCTCATATGTGGACTGCTTAGAATCCATTATGAGACCAACGCACTTGTAATGCTACAAAATGTTTTAGATACTGCTGACAAATATGACTTTTGACAGCCAGAAATATTAATGCAAAAGAATGGGGGACACCCCAAAAGCACTTTGGAGTGCTAAAAATTATTTGGAATATTGCTGACAAACAAGACTTTTGACAGCCAGAAATTTTAATGCAAAAGAATGGGGGACACCCCAAAAGCACTTTGGAGTGCTAAAAATTATTTGGAATATTGCTGACAGATAGTACTTTTGACAGCCAGAAATATTTATGCAAAAGAATGGGGGACACCCCAAAAGAACTTTGGAGTGCTAAATATTATATTTGAAGTCTGCTGACAGATAGTACTTTTGACAGCCAGAAATATTAATGCAAAAGAAAAGGGGACACCCCAAAAGCACTTTGAAGTGCTAAAAATTATATTTGAGGTCTGCTGACAGATAGTACTTTTGACAGCCAGAAATATTAATGCAAAAGAATGGGGGACACCCCAAAGCACTTGTAATAATGAAAAAAAAGACTCCTCTACCCTCCTCTGTTCTCTATCAATTGTTATCAGAATTGTATTCTCTGGCTAATCAGCCTGTGACTACACCCTGCTCTCTCCCTCTGTCAAATGGCGTTGGATTGCTGTGGAGGCGGGTATTTATAATTTTCAAGTATCGCGAGAACCGAGCCCCGAGATCCGACGAAGTCACAATGACGTTCGGCCTCGTTTTGGAATCCGAGCGGGCGGGAGAGTACCGAGCCTACTCGGCTCGGTACTCGAATAGGCAAAGTTCGGGTGGGTTCGGTTCTCGGGGAACCGAGCCCGCCCATCTCTAATGGAGAGTAATAAAGAGCAGGTGATTGAATAGCTGAGTTTTTGCAGAGTCATGAGAGAGGAGAGTGGTTCAAAATCAGTATCAATTCTTCCTAGTTGTGATGGCAGACAAAGCATTCAGTAGAACTGAGAGCACAGTGATAAGATAGGGGACTGAAATAACTGTAGCATGGGTAGGGAGTGGTTGAGCAAGTAGTACAGCAGGCTGATTAAACATAGTGGATTTTGCATTGAAAACAAACTGACAGATAAAACAAACTTTCATGAGATGAGAAGAAAATAAGATCAGAGTCCAAAACAGTCCTCATGCTGCATGGAGCTTGTAGCCAGGGTGAGTTGAAGACATCAGAGGTGGAATATGGAGTTTCAAGTGAATACTGACTGTAGCCTTGTGTAGCTGAGTTAATAGGCAGAATGTTCTTCTCCTATTTCCTCCGGTATAACTCCGAATTATGCTGTTTAATTTTTTTGTTTTACACTTGTATCTATAAACTTAGATATATACACACTAACTATGCAGCCATTCTACAATGAATATATCTGGTTAACAGACACATGTGATCAGTATTCTTCAATCAAGCCCACAATAAACTCCCCCAACCAACACTAGCCATAAAAGGTTTAAACAAACAAATAGTGAAAGGACAACTTGCAATAAGACTGTAGTAATTACCATTAGAAATAAAATGGCATTTTCTTAATTTCAGATCAGATCAGTACTACTCTGTTTAATGTTATTACTGTGATCTTATTTCATAACTAGAGATGCTCACTGCCCCCCGTGAACAGGTTTTGATTTTTGGATCTGGATTAGCTTTGTGTTTTGGTTTTGGCAAAACCGCCCTCGTGTGTTTTGGTTTTGGATTTTTTTTAGAAAAATTCCTAAAATATGCTAAAATCACATAATTCTGATCTTTTTTTGTTCCTACATTATTATTAACCTCAATAACTCTAATTTCAAGCCATTTGCAGTCAATTTTGACCACCTCACAGATCAAAATATTATTTTCATACACTTTCGGACAAACACTGCAGCGACCTGGCCCCCGCCTAACCCCCCCTCATCCGCCCACGCCGGGATGGGAAAAAGAGATAAAAAAAAAGGATCAGGCAAGCCAGGCAGTACAGGGGTTTCCAGAGACTAGGACCCCCCTGCGTGCGCGTGTTTTAGTCATACTTGCCAACTTTTCCATATTGGCTTTAGAGAGATCCCGGGGAGGTGGGCGTGCGGGATGGGGCTTGACGAATTGCATCATTTTTGGCACCGCCCCCTAAACGATCACAATTTTGGCCAATTACAGCAGGGGGTGGGGGTAAAATGATGCGATATTTGCGTCATAATGCTAATGCCACTGATGTATTGCGGGGCGAGAACCGGATGGTTGCCCTGCTCTCCCTGGAGGCCTCTGAGAAATGCGGGAGTCTCCTGGACATCCCGGGCGAGTAGGCAACTATGCGTTAAAGAAAAGCAGCTAATGAATCTCTAGAGAATGAAATGTCTTTTACATTTCTGTCTCCTTTACATAGATGGCGACAGAGCCGTAACTTAGAATTCTAGCGCCTGGGGCGAGAAAGACAAATGCCGCCCCCCAAGTCCTCAATTTTAACCAAATTAACCTAAAATATTCTTAAATTGCGCCCCTGTCGCACAGCCCTAGATACGGCCCTGGATGGCGAAGCCAACCACGTCTTGTACTGGCTCAGCATCAGGGAAAATGCCAGAGTCTTCAGGGAGTGAGGAAGATCACCCCTATTTCAGGGAGTCTCCCTGACATTCAGGGAGAGTTGGCAAGTATGGTTTTATTCGCTTATATTTTGTTATTATTATTGACCAAGTACTCTTGGGAAGAGCTTCTACTAGTACATTGACTATGAGTGCCACAGAGTAAGAAATATGACTTGTGGTGCCATCACTGTAAACAGTTGAAAAACCACTGATTTATACTTAAGTAAACTCCATTGGATCGATCGGTTGCTATGGGGGTGAGCATAGCTCAATTCATACATAAACAAGTACATGCGGCGCTGGTCTCGTTGCTATGGAGACGCGTAGTGTCAGCCTTTTTTGTATTCATTCGAAAGAAGTGACGTTGCAAGCAGCTCCCGTCATGCATTGCGGGGACTGAGCCTGAAAGGGGGAGGAGAGAGTAAGATACAGCAGCGCCGCCATATTGGCACAGCGGAGTAAACTGAAGCTGGGAAACCGGGTACCAGGCAAGTGGGTCACTAAGTGTGGAGGGGGTGTTTTATGTATATAAATACATGTATGCCCATATCCTCTATGTCTTCGTCCATTTTAGAAGTCTGGTATACCGCATATACGTGCTAACCCAGCCCCCAATACATGTAAACCAAATACCTTTCACTGCTCTCTCCCGTCAGTCCATGGAGCCCAGTGGCTGATTGTCGATAATATTTTTTTTGTAAATCGGACCTCAATATGATTTGTGTACGTTGGTATCACCTTCCGCCTGTTTTACATATCCTTTCTCGTTTGTGATATCTGTCTTTCTCTCCTTTCTTCTATTGACACTACAGTATAGTGCTACCTAATGCAAAATATGTGTAACATCTGTCCAGCTGTCCCTTGCTCTGTCTTCCTCTCCGATGGTGTTGATTTCGTAACGATTCACACTCAAAATTAAGAATGAAAAGGTAATATTTATATGTGTATCTGTACCGTGACCCCAGTGAAGATGGTTGACACTGCTTTGCAAGCTACCACTATTTTGAACACACATCACCTTATTCCTATTCCCTTCCAGATTTTATCTGTCTTGTGTGATGCATGGAAAAGATCCATTGTCCCACTGATAGGTCCTTATGGTACTTTTAAAATAGCGTTTTAAACGTTTGTGATTTACTGTGCTTAATACTCGATGTATTGTAAAAACTAGTTTTTTTTAAATTTTTTAAACTATTTTAAAAATTATATTTTAAAGGATGCCATTGTGGGCATCTATGACAACTTAAGTGCTTCTTTTTGTTCATAATATATATTAGGTTTTTTTGGACACTTGGTGCAGCAAGGATTCATTGATGATTTTGGTATGATGCATAGTTTTTTAATAGAACCATATGTGGGAAAATCCCACAGATACTCTATTTGATTGAGATCTTGGGAATTTGGAGGCCAAGTCTACACCTTGAATTCTTTTTCATGTTCCTCAAACCGTTCCTGAACAATGTTTTTAGTGTGGCAGGGTGCATTATCCTGCTGAAAGAGGACATAGCCATCAGGGAAAACTGTTGTTATGAAGGGGTGTACTTGGTCTGCAACAATGTTTAGGTGTCAAAGTGATTGCCAGGACCTAAGGTTTCCCAGCAGGACATTGCTACTTTGGGCTTGCCTTCCTCCCATAATGTATCCTGATGCCATCTCTTCCACAGGTAAATGACGCGCCCGGCCGCTCACATGATTTAAAAGAAAACGTGATTCGTCAGACCAGGCCACCTTCTTGCATTGCATTGCATTGCATTGCAGCTTGCTATGGGTGTTCTGACGCCTTTCTATCATAAATAAAGATATGAAAGATTGTTGCATCATTTTAAGTTGCTAGTTCAAGACTAGGTACTCACTACAGAAATTTTCTTCCGATGTGTTAGCTAGAACTCTTTTTACCAACAACTGAGTTAAAGAAGAAAATATCTCCCGATCAGCATGCTGATTCATGTGAACACACTATGCACATTTTGCAAGATTTACCTTCATCTGTCATAAACATCAGCTGAAAAGGTCATGACTGTAAACTTTATGGAGATCCTGAACGTGAGTGCATACACACTGCAGAATTGGAACAACATTGTTCCATTGCTGAACGAGATTTTCAGTTCAGTTTGGAAATCAAATGAAATGATATGATAAGCTTTGGATCGACAATCGCTCGTAGTTGCAGTGTACACTCAAATGCAACATCGGGCAGAACAGTTGTTTATTGGGTGATTGGACCAATAATCAGCTGAAAACCCTGTAGTGTGTACCTAGTCTAAGGATTGTTGACCCAGTAATATAATTTCCCAGATATTGCTCATATAAAATTAGGGCGCTACTACAAAACTGGACTATATGAAAGCGTATAGAAGAGGTTCTTTTGGTAGTCCTATAAATTACAAATTATAGATGAATTAATTGTTCGTCTCGTCAAAAACAACTTTATTACAATTTGCTTAATTTTGTTAAAATCAGGAAAATAGTGATTTAGAGTTAAGTGAAAAATAAAATGTGATAATAAGATTTTTGAATGGACTTTATCATTTCAGTTTTTACTATTCATTCATTGCTATTTAATTTGTAGATCATCGGTTCAAAATTCCCTTCTGATAAAGTTATTGACCTTATTATGTTCTATATAATTGATGTTATTCAGGCAGTTAAGTAAGATCAGAATGTTCAATAGGAACTATCGATCCTTTCAATGTGTATATATAATGGATCTTGTGTTTAATACTACATACTACTCTGTTTAATGTTATTACTCTGATCTTAATTCATAACTAAAGATGCCCCCCCCCCGTGAACTTGTTTTGGATCTGTATTCGCTTCGGGTTTTGGCTTTGTCAAAACCTTCCTCGTGTGTTTTGGTTTTGGATCTGTATTTTTTCGAAAAATTCCTAAAATATGCTAAAATCACTTAATTTTGCTCCTTTTTTTTTTTTGTTTTTTTTTTGTTCCTACATTATTATTAACCTCAATAACACTAATTTTAAGTCATTTGCAGTCAATTTTGACCACCTCCCAAGTCACAATATTATTTTCATACACTTTCGGACAAATACTGCAGCGACCTGGCTGGATGCTAAGCGACAGAGCAATGACACGGCGGTTCCTAGCACATCTAGGACACATTGGCACACAGCAGTGGCAGAAAAGAAAAGTGGTGCAAGATGGAATTGTCCTTGGATCATGAAACCAGTTATGGTGCATTTGATTGCTCCACCTATTTATTGGATAATTGAGGTAATTTTACAGCTACTACATGGCAATGAGTGCTGAAACCCCCCCCCCCCCCCCCTTCCCTCCCCGTTCGTCACTGTGCTCCGAATCAGCCCCAATTCCCATAAAATTATAGTCTAGTTAGGTACTTTTGATATAAGGTGCAGATTACAAACACTTGATGAAACAGCAGCAATGTGGAAGGTAATACATATACACGTCTATTTAGACATCCATGCTTACATTACTTCTGCAAGCAACGTTGTTCTTTGTTATTAAAACTGTTGTCTTTATACGGTTCAAAAAAATTAAAAATAATCTATAGTTGCCAACACTGGCAACTTGTTTCCCGGGAGGTCCGGGAGGCAGGTGGGTGTTCGGGGGCGAAGCTCGAAGCATTGCATCGTTTGCCCCGAAGCCGGCATCACTTTTTTGGGGCGGGGCCACAATGGCGCATACTCTTCCCAAGTACACACTGGAGGATGGGCAGCTTAGGCAGTGCAAAGCGAGTTGGTTCATGGGTCTCCAAATACCCTATTTTTCCCCCCAGTATGTAAAGGGACTGTCTGATGTGTCTATTTCTATGCTGTCGTGAAAATAATCCTCCACCACCCTTTGGATGCTGATAGTAGGATCAGGTGTAGTTATGGCGGAGGTGTCGCGTTTTTTGGTCAATTCCTTTAGACCAGACCAGATGTCAAAATTTGGAGTCATCTGCATCATCCCTGGGTCTCTTAGGAAAGCTAAGTTTTTTCCTAGCAGCAGTTGAGTGAAAGGAGGAGAAGCTGTTTTGTCATGTAATATTTGAGCTGTCATCTTGCTCGCCGGGAGCGCCTTGCATCTCTTCAGATCTGGGTCAGTTGGAAACAAAGAGAAGACATCGCTCTTAAACCGAGGATCAGGCACAGTCACCAAAATGTAGTGATCCGATTTCAAGATTTTGATAACTCTTGGATCCTGGCGAAGAAAATAAAGTACTTGATCTACAAGTCCGACATACTTAGCGTAATTGCTTTGTTCAATCTCCTCCTTCAGTTTCTCAAGCTGCTTTTCCAGAAGTTTAATTAAGGGAATCACTTGACTCAAGCTAGCAGTTTCTGAACTCGCTTCACAGGTGACTACTTCAAATGGTTTCAGCACCTTGCACAACACAGAAAGTATTCTCCACTGTGCTTGACTAAAATACATCCCCCCTCCTTTCCCAATGTCATCGCTTGTGGAGTAAGCGTGGATGGGTTTTCGCTGTTCCTCCATCTGCAGAAGCATATACAGGGTGAAATTCCACCTTGTCACCACCTCTTGCCTCAGTTGGTGGCAGGGCAAATTAAATTGCTCTTTCAGCTGCTGCAATCTCCTACACGCTGTTGCCGAATGCCGGAAATGTCCAGATATTTTATGGGCCACAGACAGCATCTCCTGCACGTCCCTGTCATGTTTTAAAAAGCTCTGCGCCTCCAACTTTATTGTGTGAGCAAAACAGGGAATGTGATAGAATTCACCCAGCTGTAATGCTCTCACAATATTGATGGCGTTATCAGAAATGACATATCCCGAGGAGAGTCCAAGCGGGATAAGCCATGTTGCAATGACATTCTCTTTGTGTGTAACCTATATAACACCGTACAATTTAACTGCAAAGTCAGAAGAAAAGCCTGCTAGCCCTAGTATTTGTATTTCAGCAATGACAATTAGCAATGGAGCTCTCCTCTTTGTGTGTTACCTATATAACACTGTACATTATGGGACTACAGATTTAGAAGACCAAGCCTGCCCTATTCTATTTCAGCAATGACCATTAGCTCTCCTGAATGTCACTGTTGACTTTGAAGAACACTGCTACCCCCTCCTCTTTCTATTCTACCTATGTTGCTGCCCAACTGCTCCACCTTCTGTGTCCCTTTGTGAAATGACGCTTTATTGCGGCAGTACTTATAGAATGCAAAACTCGCGAGACAAAGTAACAATGACGTTTTGCTTTGTTTTCAATTCCGAAAAGCACGAAAGTGGCTCGGTACTCAGATGTGCTAAGTTCTGGTATGTTCGGTTCTTGGGGAACCGAGCCTGAGCATCTCTATTCATAACCTTGGATCCACTTTCTTAGATATAGTCTCAGATATAAACAGAATTGCAAGGTGCTTAACCCAGATGTGCAATCTCTCTTATTTATGAGTTCTTCAAAGAATACATTTGCTATTCTTTGTAAAATATTGTGTTCCCAGGTTATATAAAATGTAACATCCTCATTTTGCTGTTAAATAATCAAATGTATCAACTTACTTTGACATCTTTAGCTTTCATATATAGTGAATTGTTAACAAAATACTGGATTGGCTTAATCTTCCATTAATGGTTGCCCTTGCAACCAAGAAAGTACATGGGCTTTGTCCTGACCTTGTGACATCACTGCAATAGTTTTCTGTTATAACAATTATATACAAGCACACTGCATCTTCTCATTGGTTTAGTTATCTCTCCATGAGCCTTTCGTCCTCCCAAGCAGTTAACCTGGTGCTGAAAGAGTATACCTTTCTGTAAGATACTCTGTTAGGCAGAATTTGTGGGAGAATGCATGATGCTTGTGTAAAATACCTTACCTGGATATTAACATTATAGTATGATTAGTTTCATGTATACATTTTTAATATAAGTGTATGTGTGCTGCATACTATTGTCCTGTTTTATCAGTGAAAGTGTCCTGCAGTGGGCTCTCTGACAGGAAGCTAAATGAACCTGGAGGAAAACAGGATTATCTAAACAAATTCCTGATAGTCATAATATATTCTTTTTATTGAAGAAAGAAGTGAAAGGAATGTCATGTGACAAAACATAATTGGTAATAAGCATCAAACTAGGGGTTCAACACTACCATATAACAGAAGTCCTAAGCATATACCGAAAAGATTAACACATTTTTAATAGTTTCAATAAGGAATAGGCAAATTGTCTTTGCAGAATCTATATACTCTATTAAATATACAAATTAATAATATGAAAATGGTAAAATAAAACAGCATGGAGAAGGTAAGGAGGTGTGAGAGAGCAGGGGAGATTTTGTGGGTCAGTAGCCTAGTCTGGTAAAGGAGGCTATTCAGGTTAGACACGGGGCATCGGTATTAAGAATTTACAGTTTATAGCAAATATCTATTTGGACAAGTTGTGGCATACTGTAAGTTTTTATTTCTTGAAACTTTAACCATCTGATCCAAATGTAATCTGTTATTCTGTATGAGGATGAGCATATTGTCTCTCTCGCATCCTTGTAAAACTCCATTCTTGCATTTGAGATTACTGCTTTTGTAGCACTGTTTAAGTGTCTCACTAGGGGTTTCTTATAGTATTGGGTGGTCGGAAAGGAGGTCTCGTTTAACAGCCAGAAGCTGTGGTTGTATGGAATGTCACTCTGATAATTTCTTTAGATACAGAGTTCACCCCTTCCCAAAATTGTCAGTCTTGGGCAGTCCCAATAGCCAGGTTACATCTCCAACAAGTGTCAGGAGTTCCAAGACACCACCTGGTTAGGATCTTGTAGTGAGTCTCAGTTACCGCTACACTGAGTGAGCCTGCTACTTTCCTGGATTGTCTCATAGGTCGCTATCCCAGTCTCTAATGAATTAAGCTAATGTGCCGAAACGATTCTATTCGGAGCTTATAAATCCATGATGATGATGATGATGATGAATGCATGGGGAAAACTAAGCAACACAAATGGCTTTGAATGGTGTGAGCTTATGTGTACGTAGGAAGAGTCAACTGAATATAGTGCCAAAATTCAGAAGTAGGCATTTGTTTATATTATTAATACCGTTTTCCCTAATAGGAATTTGAAATTGCATATGTAGCATTTTGCATTTGTAGATTACCTGTACATCGCTTCCGGTTATGCATTGCGTGGTTCGTAATTGTGGAAGCTGTTAAATCTGTCGGCCCATTAGAAGACTGGCACAAAGTGGCAGTCAGGCTGGTGTCAGTAAAAAGCATAGGCCATATGTGCTGCTAATTTGTTTTTTAAAATTGCTAAATAGGTACATGTTTTCATCTAGCAGATAAGAAAAAACATTAAATGATAATTGCTGTAATCTGTTAGAAGCTATGAACTAAAGAAGTGTTTTTTCCCTACCAGCTAAAAAAAATGCTGAAACACACTTAGGTTTTGTAAAACGCAGAGATATTTCAAAAGCAAATAACTGCTGTAGATTTATGTGAAAGAAAAACAAATTAATTCCCTTAAAATTAAATAATCAAAGCCAGCCACAAAATATATTCATATCCACCGTTTGTTTCTTTCCTTGTCTCGTATTGATATGCTTCCTATTTGCATATTCTGTCACTTCATAGTTTCAAAGTTTTAGGGTCATGACATTTTAACTGGAGTTGGTTCATGTCAGCCGGACATGTATGAGACTGTGGGGTATATATACTAAACTGCGGGTTTGAAAAAGTGGAGATGTCGCCTATAGCAACCAATCAGATTCTAGCTGTCATTTTTTAGAATGCACTTAATAAATAACTAGAATCTGGTTGCTATCAGCATTCTGGGGCTGAGGTGTTGCTGCCCATGTAAGGCTTGTAGCACCTGTATTTTAGGACAGATGTCAGGCCTCTGTTTGTGCTTGCGTATGCCATGTATAACTGAATTGTCAAGTTTTTTTTGTAAAATTATCCATGATCCTTAAATTAGAGAGTGAGATTGAAATATCACATAAGGAGGCACTTCTTTACAATAAGTGTGATCTATCAATGTCCGTGTTCCAGCAGATCTGGTTATGACTATAAGGCTAGGTGCACTCTACAGAAAATTTCTTCTTATGCGATATCGCTAATGTTTTTTTTTTTTACTGAAACTCCCGATCAGCATGCCAATTCGTATGTACACACTATACACGATTTACCTTCAAGATTTACCTTCAGATCGGTGCTCTTCATCTATTACAACCATCAGCTGAAAAGATTGTGATTGCGAACTATATGGAGAGCTGCTTACACTGCTGTTCATGAGTGCGTGCACACTGCGGAATTTGTCCAGCATCGTTCCATTGTTTATAGAGGTTTTTTTTTTTAATCCATTTTTATCAAATGAAACGATACAATGTGTTTTGGAACAAGAAAACATGATCGTGGGAGCGTACACACTATTGCGATATCTGACCTAATGGTCATTTATCTTGTGACGGGCACAATAATTGGGTGAAAAACGTGTAGTGTAAACCCAGCCTAAGGATCAGACTAGATTGAGCTATTTTTTTTTCCTTTTCTTACAATTGGTAAGTAACTATGACATGCCTCAGTTTCACAATGCTAAAAGGGTATTATAATTTGCATGCATGGTGCTAAATACAAGTATTTTTAAGAGGTTTGCTAGTGCACACCTTCTGTATTTACTTACAGTGTATTTCTTTCCATAGCTCTCTGTCCTAGGCGCCAGGTGGATACTGCCCACCGGAGCTGAAACTCGTGGTGAACGCTATCCCCTTTTCCCTTCCCTTCCCTCCTGCACCTTGCAGTTGCCATGGACCAAGATTATGAGCGGCGCCTCCTGCGACAAATTAACCTCCAGAATGAAAATACTATGCCTTGTGTAGGTTGCATAACTGTTACTTTTTGTCATCTGCTTGTAAGTGTATCACTCTGACAATTACTCTCCCAACATAACCTCTTTCAACCACAAATCAGTGGTCTGCTCCTGTGTTAAAACTCTTTTTCTAGTTGCAGCAGCCTGGGCTCTGTAAAGCAATGTTAAAGAGAAGGAAAAATTACCACAAATGTCCCAATTTACCTAGGAAACATTAACAATTGACAATTAAGGGATGAAAAATAGGGTTGGAGCATTGTATGAAAATGGTTATCAATGGGATGCATGTGGTGATGTATTTGGTGTGTTTTTTTTTTTTCCTATCTGATTTGGAATTAATAAGGACCATAAAGAAGTAAAAAATAAAATAATGGACCATATACTCTCCTGTTGTGGACACATTGATGTCTGGTGTTGTTTGTACTTCAAAACGGCACAAAAGACTGGTTAAAAAATACGTCTCATCTCTTTAAATGATTTTGGTTAGGTGCTGGCTTTCTTTACTGACTATTTATTTGCTGTTTGTTTTTCTGTCTTTCCTGAAATGTTGACACAATGAAAATTGTATTTATTTGGACTAAGGGTAGGTTGTTATGGAGTGATGTGCACTGCACCACAAATATGGGGTCTCTTTAATTTAAAAGATATTGCTCATTCTTAGTTGAGCAGTGTTCAGTCACTAAAATGCCCTTCTCACTCTGCAGGTCTAAAAACACTTGCTGTTTTATTGTGTAACTCCCTCCCCCAAATTCCCCCCTCTTACTTGGTTCTCCCTCAACCATCTTCTACACCCCCTTCAAGCTATTCATTTGTCAATATTCAAGGATTCACCCTCCATTGTTGTATTTTTTAACCCAGCCCACAACATTTCACCCAAAGCTCCTTATGTTGTAGGATATCTCTGTGACCCAACTACAAGTCTGTTATTCAGAGACCACTTGTTTAGGATGAAGACACACCATTTTACTCCACGTATTGCACTTCAGAACTATAAACTAGGTGTAACTATTTTTTTAAACCGTTTGTTAAATTGTGTAAAATCTGTATATCTAAATTTGTGGAAAAGTTTCATGATCGGTCTTGACGATTTAAAGGCTAATAATGTTCCTTATGTATTATAAAGTGTAATCCCTGCTGTAAATTATATTCAAATTAGAAGTCGCTAAAATGTTATATGCCCATATAAAAACATGAGGCCTTAACTGAGTGGTTTTAAACCGGTCACAAAATTCTGTAGAGCTCAATATTTATACAAATAAAACCTCGTTTGTGTAAAATTCCCCTATGCAATTTCCAACTGAAGGATTCTGTGGGTTGCCCAAGACTTTAATCTAATTCATACTGTAGATGCATGCATAACCTTACAAAATGGTTTAATTGTTATGTTTCTATTGTAGAATTTGGCTGGAGTTACCTTTTAAGATCCTCTTGTCCTTTGAAACTATCTGGTTAGAAGACTAAATTATTTTACATTACTTTGAACCAGGTCACATGGAATGAATTAGCAAAAGCATTTGTTGAATTAGAATATTAAATTGTTAAAACCCTATACTGTCATTACAACATTTATTGAGCCAGTTCTCACATAATTCAAAGGAACCAGCTCTTATAGATGCATGAGTTGAATAAATTGAATAATGTATAGATAATTCTATATATTTGGCTAATGTACAAAATGTCATCAAGTAATAGGTTTCCTTAGGCTTGAATCACACATTGCTAGAATTGTGGGTGCAGTCTGTAGATGGTGTTGATAGAAAACTCATAGCAAGCCTGGCGGATATTTTTTTTCTTTCTTAATTTCTCTGATCGAGGACTATATCTTGTAGCACCAGTGTGAGCTTTTATGACTTTCAGATTTCTGATGCTATGCTTGAATTTAGATTGCTTTGTATATCATGTGAAATAACGTACAGCAAAACTATCATCATTTATACAGCGGCACTAATTCCGCAACGCTGTACAGAAAATATTTGTTACTCATATCGGTCCCTGCCCCATTGAAGCTTACAATCTAAATTCCCTAACACACGCAGACTAGGGTCAAATTCATAGCAGCCAAATAACCTACTAGTATGTTTTTGGAATTTGTGAGGGAACCGGAGGAAGCCCACGCAGAAACACGGGAAGAACATATAAACTCCACACAGATAAGACCATGGTTGGGAATCGAACTCATTACCCCAGTGCTGAGAGGCAGAAGTGCTAACCACTGTGCTGCCCTCTATATCTATTGGCCATCTTGCAAGGATGCTATTTGTTGCTAGGTAAAGACAAGGAAATGTTGCTGATAGTTTCAGAATATATAATCTACTTTAGATTTTTTTTAGATTTTTATTTTCAATTATTTTTATAACCTATTTGTAGCAGCTGCCTCATTGATTGCCCTGTCAATGTAATCTTCCATATACATCAATGTTGCATTGTCCCCACTTACTAGAGTAAAACATAAATGTGGAGAAACTGTTTTGTTTTATTTGTGTTACCTCTTTGAATTAAGCATTTTACATAAATTTGGTGTCATTTGTTTACTGCAGAGATACAAAATACATAGTTTTTAAAGTGTGCAACTTTTCAACACCATATACTTTATTGATGGGATTGTGTCAAAAGTTGTAAATAACTTTTGGAAAAGCTATATTAATATAATCATTATGGATCAAAATGACTTTCAAGATGTTTTTTCATTATCTCACAACCCTGTTCTTGGCATACTAAAATATGCATGACTTGTAACTTGCTGTTGTTAAACCCCAGTGATTTCATGATTGCTTTATATGACTGGTACTCAAGTGAACAACCCTGTCTTAATGCCCTTGTTATGTTTTATTTTTCCGTATTCATGCTTGACAACTGTTGAATAGAAAATAAAAAAACCTTATTTAAAAAAAAATATATATAGATATAATCTATCACAAGCAAATGTAGAAGACTATAAAGCTAGCTTGTGTGTAACTCATTTGTTTCATTAATGAATAATCTGTGTCACTAGGAAGAAATTGAAATTGTTTTCTATATATTCTTTGTACTTTGTAAATGTTGCCTAACGGAGTTTAAACATTTGATAGGCAATAAGAAAAAGTTTTGAGTTCAGATCATATTTAGCACTATTTGCAATTCTAGTAATTAATGTCAATTCCAGACTAGTTTCAAATGAGAAAACAAATATTTTAAAGCCATGTAAGGAAGGGGTGTATTTAACATTGTCAGACAATTTGCTCCAAGACAGAGGCAAACCTCAGAAAAAGGCTCAAGCAGATTCCTCCTTGTGTTTTGGGACTGCAGGTTTGTTTTTGGAAGAGGACCAAAGATTGTAATAGTAGATTTTCGGAAGGGATTAGTAGGTCAGATAAGTTTTTGGGGACTTAATGCATGGTATGTATAACAGATAGGCAGGAGAAGTGTAAATCTAGATTTTAGAATGACCATTTCATGTCAGAGAGCATATCACAGTGGTGGGTTGTGAATTGTCATTCAATGATAAAGTGGTAGATGAGGTATATAAAATATCAAGTTTACAGAGTCCTATTTTTACCACCTGAAGCATAAACTTCATCTGCTGGGTGATACGTTTTCGTAGTAGTGGGATATGATTTGGCTTTCCACGAGAGCTGGCTTAAATGTGTTCTAAATAAGTTAATTGTAGGCTTTTTGTTTGTGCTTGCACCAAATAATACTATTTTAGAAGGTGTTATGGAAGTTAGTTTCAACTCATCCAGTTCTTGAGCTCAGATTTAGTTGAGCATTTTAAATCTTACTAATAAGATGCTCACCATCTTCCTCACTCCATATTCAATTTCAAATATCTAAAACACTGAGTTTTATTATAATAATACTAGTACTGTTGTATTTGTTTTAAGTTTAAGAATTATTCTTATGCAAGTATGAAAAAATTATATTTTAAGTTGTGCTTGTATTCAATCTGTCATCTGCACGTTCAGGATGTGCTCAATTTTCAGAGGGTTGGGATGCAAAAACCCTTAGCCAATCAGATATTTGTCATCACAGCAGCACATAGTGTTTTAGAAAATATGCTGCTTTTGTGGGAGGGAGTGCCCTGTTTGCTTGTGTGATTGTGTATGGTTGGCAGGCCTGCATCCTCTGAAGAGGCGAATAGAGGCAAGTGGGAGGTCACAATCTGAGATTTGGATAGAGGAAGGAGATGCTCTGCATTCAACTTGTATTTTGCTTGGTTTTTGCTTTTTGTTTCAATAAGCAATTTTAATGGTATGGGGTTTTTTTTTTTGTTTTTTTCTCATACATTTCTCAACATTCTCATCTCTATTGTTATTGCAGGTGCCAGAAATGAGAAGGACGTTGACCCCATCAAATTCTCCAATGTCTTCTCCGAGTAAACACGGTGATAGGTTTATCCCATCCAGAGCTGGAGCAAACTGGAGTATTAATTTCCACCGGATAAATGTGAGTGGCTAATAATCAAGAGAACTTGGAGATGGTTCAATTAAAAGTTTCTTTCAGAGCTGCACTTTTGTTTTGTTTTTCCATTTGCTACACACAGGGATATTTCTGTCAAAATGACCATCCAATCTCTGCACATGAAGACTTTTTTTCTTCTTTTTTCTGGTCTCTGCCCAAATTTTGTTTATAAAAAATGGTTTAAAATACATTGTGAAACTTTTATATACATCTACCTTTTTCCAGACCTGTATCTACTAGAAATAAAAGTTTGGCTATATTTATGATGTCTTAAATAACAATTATTTGTATCCTCTTTATTACAGGAAAATGAGAAATCCCCCAGTCAAAACAGGAAAGCCAAGGATGCTACATCAGATAGTGGGAAAGGTGGGAAGTTTATTTTATTTTTATTTTTTTTATTTATTTTTTTAAACGAGAGAGCACTTCTGGAAAATTACATTTACATGTAAGTCCCTCCAACTGCTTGTTTTTAATAAACCTACCAATATTTGGTAGGATATTTATTTTTGTGTTTTTACTCCAAGGATCCAGAATCTGAGATGGTGAGCTTTACGTGATAGAAATGGAAAACATAGTTTTTATTTTTTGGACAATTATAGTGGCTTGCCAATAAATGTATTCGGATGCAGTAACAAATTAATATACTGAATAAACGCTACAAAATTCCTGTGTGGTGGAATTCTGACCACCATTTATGTTTGTTAAACCTAAATGGTCTGTTTAGTGTCCTATTGAGCTTGCATTTATTCACTTTAGTGCAAGAATGTATCCACTGCATCAGAAATTCCCTGTCATGTGCAAGTAGAATTGGCACAATGAACATTTTATGTTGGGAAGCTTTCTTTCTCGACCAACTTGTCCATCATCATCATCATTGTTTACTTATATGGCGCCACAGATTTCGCCAAGCCATACATCCGAAAGTGCAGTAAGTAAAATATAAATACAGGAGGCTACAATTAAGCGCAGTAACAAATGCAAGTAACTATCCAAATGACTGGCTCGGTCCAGTTTGGCCATTGAAGTGTGTACCACAGAACTGATAGTTTAGTGCTTAGACATCTTTATTAAATTCATGCCACATACATGGAAGATACTAAATAAAATTCCATAGATCAAACTGCATCTAAATACCATTTAAAGAATAAGTATTTACCTAATTTGCGTTTTCACACATTATGCATGCATGAGGTGAACAAAATAATGTGTTTGCTTGGAAATTCTTACCACTGATCTATACACAAGATTGTGTAATGTCTAAAATTAATTACAAATAAAGACATTTGTTTACACGGTATTTACTAAATAAACCTTAGTAGTATGTTAAGTTTTCTTCAGAAGTAATCTAGTTTGATTGGAGTCCACCTGTGTGCAATGAAAACGAGAGCTCCTCCATTTATTACTGCATTTCCAAATGAGCTTCACCATGAAGATCAAAGAAGATTCAAAGCAAACCTTAGAAAAAGGTTAATAAAAATCACCAGACAGGAAGGCTAAAAGAATATCAGACTGTTAACAAGGAAAGCTGTCAAGTCCATCATAATGAAATGAAGAGAATACAGAACAACTTTGAATTTGCTAGAGTAGGGTGTACTCCAAACTGAATACCTGTGTGAGAAGGACACTTTTTAGGGAGGCCACCAACAAAATTCTGACAGTGTTAAGGTCTTCCATGGCAGAGATGGGAGTAACTGTCCATAGAGCAAATAGCCTGGGCATTTCACACATTTTTGCTTTATGAAAGGGGTTGGCAAATAGAAAGCTGTTGTCCAAAACTTCCCTAATTTGTCATTTTATTTGACAGAAATCATGTGAGAGATCACATACCAAGTTGAAAAAAAGTGTATGCTCTGATGAGCCCAAGATTGAAGGGGTTGGCCTCAATTCTAGGTCCTATGTTTTCCTACGGAAGCTTAATACTGTTCATCATCCCAAGAAGTCTATGTCTACCATGAACCATGGTGGCAGTAATATAATGCTATGGGGATACTTCTCTGCTTCAGGTAATGGAAATTTTGTCAGATAGATGGAACAAGATCTATGTTAAATCTTGGAGGAAAGCCCTGCTAGAAATTTAGGATTTGGGAGAAGATTCTATTCCAGCAGGACAATGACCCAAAGTATACAGCAAAACCTACATTGGAATTGCTTAAATATAAAAAATAAAAAGCCAGATCCTAGAGTGCCCCAGACCTCCGTTCCATCAAGAACTGAGAATTTGCGGAATGCTTTGAAAAATGCTGTTCCCATCAAATACGATGAATACTTATGTAATCAACTATTGTCTGTTTTTGTTGCTTATAATTAAGACAAATATTTCAAATAGTTTTTATTTCACAATATATTGTGTTGATCAGTACCAATAATTTCCAAATAGATTTGAATTCATGATGTAAAACAATGTGAGACACCTTCTTTTTTTTGGTAAATTGAATTTACTCTTAACATACCAGATGCCGATGTACACATAAAATCATTTTTCAAGTTTAAAACCATATTATGTAAGTAGGATGGTGAAGGGTGTTGTTTTGTGTAGGTATGATTTATTTTTATTTTTTTGCGAAGTAAAAAATTGTACATGAACAAAGCTATAATTCCCCCCCACTTTTTTAGATGGCTTGGCATATTCCGCTCTTCTTAAGAACGAACTGTTGGGAGCTGGGATTGAAAAGGTTCAGGACCCCCAAACTGAAGACCGCCGTCTGCAACCATCTACACCAGAAAAAAAATCTCTCTTTACGGTAACACTTTTCTTAGAATTACACTAGCACATCTTTAATGAACATTTAAATATGTTTAATAACAATGAAATAACAATGTTTTGCTATAGTATTTATTTGTTTACATGTTTGTTTCTTTTTTGTTTCTTTTTTTAAATAGTACTCCTTAAGCTCCAAGCGATCAAGCCCTGATGATGGAAATGAAGTGTCTCCGTATTCTTTGTCGCCTGTGAGTAACAAAAGGTGAGCATTTTACTTATTCTTACAAAAGTTACAACAATTCTATGCCATACTGTAACTGATCTTCCCCTTCCACCTCCACATAGTCAGAAGCTATTGCGCTCTCCACGAAAGCCCACACGTAAGATTTCCAAAATCCCTTTCAAAGTACTTGATGCGCCAGAACTGCAAGATGATTTCTACCTCAATCTAGTGGACTGGTCGTCTCTCAATGTTCTGAGTGTCGGATTGGGGACCTGCGTGTATCTATGGAGTGCATGTACCAGCCAGGTTAGTGGGAAGAAACTATATTATAGCTCAGTATTTCTTTACTCATTGTCATGAACACTCTCCCAGCTGCCGTGACTTTGGGGTTTTTGCTGTATGAGGTTACACACTATTCCAGCACTCGAGTCTCTCTCTACCTAACACAGATTATAGACCTACTGAATCGCCCCCACATTGCGTTCTCACACCTCAACACACTTCAGGTTTGCCACCACCTATTGAATATGGGCAATAGGACCCCAATATACTGTCCCACACATTGGCACACAAGGCTTCTGGCTACCCACAGGCTAGCAAGGCCCACACCAGCAAACAAAGGGTTAATTCTTCACACCTCCAGACTGTTACACAAATGTAAATGCAAGCACACACTAGGCTTGTTAGTCAAATGTATTAACAAATCACACACCGGCATTCAAAGGGTTAACTTGGTCAAGCTATAATTCTTAACAGGCATTCAAATATAAAAAAAAAATCAATTGACAACATACACAAGCAAAGCAGTTTAAAAGAAAAGGGGTTACATTCAGCGTATAACTTACATGAGTTGTATAATCTGTGCCATGGGAAATTGGCTAGGAAGATGGATAACTTATCAATGTGGATTGATTTTTCCCAAACGACTGACAATTTGCACTTTCCCAAAACAGGTTTTTTAAGCAAAATGAAATTGGACGGTCTTCACAGGGGCAGTGTTAATGCGAACAGGAGGGGGTGTCACTGTAGTTTGTTCACAAATATTCTCAAAGTTTTGACCTTTGGGTAATTCTTCACAGATATATCCCAGAGACATAGCTCCCCCTTCAATAAACCGGTCATAATCGCCAAAATCTACTTAATATTTCTATTTATCAATAAAGAACATATATTTTACCGAAAATGTGTGCTGTAACAATACATATTTTAACTTGTATGTAAGTCTACATAACATTTATTTCAATCTCTATATTACGGTAATACATGTGAAAAAATGGATTTGATTTATGTAAGTAAGTTTACAATTGACACAGCATGTAAAACATGGCACAATTGTATAATCTCAAGGAGTTCAAATCTATATAACCATTCCACCCATCCCTTTATTTTTTTTGTCTAAATATCTCATGTTAAGCCCTTTTCCTTTAAAAACATTTGTTAGGCAGCGTTACATGCCCTGAAGGACATCACGTCTGAAAAGCATAGCCATTTGAACAAGGCAAACCAGCAGTATTCGTCTCGTACCAGCTAAAAAAATTTTTTGCTCATTTGCAGTTTTATTTGCTCATTTAATACGGCGAGATAGCTGTGTAGGCATTTATTGTGAATATCCAGTAGATCATTTCAAATGAGTAATACAATCTCTTACAGTGCTACCCAGTTTTTTGGGATATGGATGAAATAACCACTTGTATTCAGACTGCAATAATTAAGTGCCATGAGTGCATTCCAGGACAAATTATGCCCCGACTTTTAATAACCTTTACCTGCCATTTCTATGGGGTTTTTTGGGGACAAGGTGGGGTTTTTCAGGTGTCAATTTTTTTTTTTATTTTTTTTTTTGTACGGCTCATGATATTTTGGTGTATAATGTATTCCCGACATTCCTCTTAGAGAATATATCGGTCATACACATCACTTGTCATTTTTCTTTTTGTATTAACTTATTTAGTTGCTCGTACAGGTACATTTATTTTACTGAGTTATATTTAATAATGTAATTGTTTTAATCACTACTTCATATACAAGGTGCACAATGATTTGTTATGTGATGTCTAATCACTGTTTTCACAATTTGAGTCCCAATTTTTCTAACTTATGTATATTTCAGTCTTATTACACAAATGCTGAACTCCATTTTCAATATTATTTTGTTTTCCAAATATTTACCTTTCCATAATGAATCCATTTTGCTGGAGGTCCCTCTAAGACAGAACAATGTCTGTGTACCACTGCACCTTTATCATTTTGTAATTTTTTATTTAATTTTTTTATTCATACATATAAATCTAGAATAAAAAGTTTTTTAAGGTGCCGCAACTCTCCGCAGCTCTGTAAATTAGTGAAAACAAAACATGGACATACAAGGTTGACAAAATAAATAGACATTAAAACGGAAGGGTAAGGAGGTTGTGGTCGGAGAGTGGGAAGATTAATGGAAGGCAGGTTCTGTAGCTCTGAGATAACACAGTTGAGCGCAGCGGGCAGTTGAACAGATATTGAGATGGCTATATAGATATATACTATACAAGTTAACCCGTGCATGATACTCATGCATTCTAGTCAAATCAAGCTACTTAAGGTGTTAAAAAGGTTCTTGTCATGCATTTGGGCCATAGTCCAGACCTCAGGGGAAGAGCGTTACTTCCCGACGCAAGCGCCCTTTTTTAACCTGGATTTGTCCACATGTCACCACCATCATTTTTCTACATCACCTCATCCTTCATCTTTATCGCCACATCTATCCAGATGTCTATCCAGACACAGGGATCTCTCTCAGCGGTCCTGAGTATCACACTCCTCTCGCTCTGTCACCCCCGGCAACAACCAACCACTCCCCACTGTCACCCCCGGCAACCACCAACCACTCCCAACTGTCACTTCTCCTTCAAGAAATATACCGTATATATATTTTTTTAAAATCTTTATAAACACTTTTAACAATTAACAAATTAAAAACATCTTGGTATATTTCAGCCCTTTCTGAGTTGTTGTTTTTTCCACACACTAATTTAGTAGGTCAGTGTATAACTCTGCCCAGCAGGTGGCGCTGCAGCTGTTTTTTTTTTGTTTTTTTTTTTACACACACACAGACTAACACACGCCACTAGGCTTTTATATTATAGACATTGGATTGTGATATTTATACCATCAAAGCATAAGAAGTTGTGGTATGGCATACCTCCATATACTGGCCCACTTTGACCTCTATATGTATAAACATTTTGTGATCTGATATCTCTTGATAGCCTTTTTGAACGCATATAGGTATGGGGCTTCCTGTCTTAAAAACAAGAAAAACATTAACATTTTCATTGAGCTATTCCTCCAAGAGTTACTTTGCTGTGCTATTAAATTGTAATTTTAGTATATTTTTGGCATGGGACTCTAAATTAAGGCAAACCCTTTATTCAGAAAACACAAAATCCCTAGCATTCTGGACAATACCTGAACAAGCTTTGTGTCATTCACTCAGTGCTATATTAGGAATTGGAGGTTTGGAGGTGTAAATATCAGTTTACATCTTGTTTCCTTTTGAGTTTAGGTGATTATAATAACCATTCTTTCTCTTATGTTTTTAGGTGACTAGGCTCTGTGACTTATCATTAGAAGGAGACTCTGTGACTTCAGTGGGTTGGTCTGAGAGAGTGAGTATTGGACTACAAAAAAAAAAAAATTCAAAATGTGTTTTGGGGTAGATGAACCCATTTCTAGGAATATTGCAAGGTGGTTAATCATGTATTCAAAAATATTTGTCATTGTGTTGGTGTTTATTGTACCTGTGTTTTTTTTAATTTTTTTTCACAAGCAAGAAAATCCACTGGTACAGATATAAAATTTAACTATACCATAAAAACGTATATAATTTGGTGTCTGTCTTGCATCAAGGTAATTGCACAGCCCCCCCACACCACACGCACACGCTGCTGTCAGGTGTCATACAGTCCTAATGATCAGTGAGTGATGCAATGCAAGATGACCCTTTTTAATGTGTCATTGCAATATGTGAAATATATGTAGTGGCTTTAGGATTGACAGCTGAAGTAAGCACCCTTCAATCCATTTTTCTCTTTCCTACCATTGGGAGACACTGCGAGACATTGGGGTATAGTAGGTGAGACTAGAAGTTTAGGCACTTAGACTTGTTTTTCCTCCCCTACTATGGCCCTCATATCCTGTAGCCTCCGTTTCTTTTAAGTGCCTAGGAGATGGGTCACTTCGGTATAGGCTCCTGCCTATACTTGTATTACTGTTAGGTTATTCATGTTTTTATTTTTATTCTTATCCAAGTGCAGCGCGGGACTGAATAAGACTGCAGCTCTGTTCACTCAAGGGTCCCGGCGCAGGTAAGAGGCAGCCTAGTCTCCCTTTTCTGGCACCTCTGCTTTCAGTCTCCCCTAGAAACGAGCCAAGAGGGCCACGTTATTATTTGTCTGTCTTTGGCAATAGCTACAAGGGGCACATCATTATTTTATACGGCCGTGTCCCAATTACTTTATAGGCGGTCGGGAGTGAAGCTCCTGCTGATCAAAGTCTACTTCGCCCTTTTCTTCTGAGGAATGGTCAGAATTATTCTCTTGGCCCTGTGTGACACTGTAAGCAGGCGTTCCTTTTCCTGACCTGATTGGGATTGTGAATATGTGCCCGCGTCTGCAAGTGGAAGTGTGTGAAACAGAAACCTCACGTACCTCTGCGAATTGTATCATCACCATGGCTGTTGTCAGTGACCTAGCCCAGGCCAGCTCTTCCATGACTGCTGCCCCCTGCGCTGAAATGCGTCGCTCTAGGATTTCAGCCTCGCGTGTCATGCAGCGAGCATCCTGGTTAGGCTGTCCAACAGATAATTTAGCATTACATTTGGCACAGGTATAATGCAGTGCAGACATGTCTGAGAAGGGGACGTCCAAAAACAAGGGTTCCTCTGCTATATTTAAAATGTATACAAATTAAATAGAATATACACTGTAAAAACTGTATTCTTAACGTTTAAAAGTCTGAGAGCTAGAGTCTGACTACGAAGGAAACGGATGCTACCAGGTCTCAATACCAGTTAAATCCTTGTAAATACACCAATCCCAAAACACTGAAGAATAGTCCTGATTGTGTAAACAGCCTAGTAAAGTAATACAATCGTTTGTAAAGAATTAAAATAAGAGTGCAACGATACCAGTAGAGGAGAGGCAGAGCAGAGGAGCAATGTGCAGCACGAGATCTCCGTGTTCCAGCAATGACAGATGGCCGGTTCCACAGCAGGAAGTAGGGAGGCAGTCCTTCCTACAGACCTCCCTCAATATGGCTGCCTCCATGGAACGCTGATGCCTTTGTTTGGCAGTTTTTAGAGTCCCCACGCAAGAAGAATAATTGCCCAGGCTGCGTGTACCCCTGTTTACAAACAAAATCACCTCCTAATGAGCGTGATTGTTGTCTCCGTTCTCCCGCTGCTCATGTCTAGGGGCAGAGATAATCTGTCGCATGCAGGGCGGGCGGGGAGAAGAGGCTGATAGAGAATGACTCCCTCAGCTCAGTAGATTCTACCCCTGCCCAGAATGTAGATAACCTCATTCTGGGTATAAGACATTCCTTAGGTTTTGCTGAACCTGAGCCCACGTCCCTTTCAAGGTTCTTCCTGTTTTAGAAAACCAAGGCACAGGTAGCTGCTATTCCACCACCCCTCAGATGATGGAGATGGTATCTGACGCACGGCAGAGGCCAAATAAACAATTTATGATTCCGGGTAGATTTAAATCTCTTTACCCGCTTCCGCCAGAAGACTCCATTATATGGGAAGCTTCCCCCTAAGGTTTACACCCCTGTGGCACGTTTGTCTTCCTCTTCGACTATTCCGACTCCAGAGCGGGTTTCATTAAGGGACCTGATTGATGAGACGTGCGATCAGGCCCTCCTTTCAGCTCCTGTTGAGGCAGGCAGCATGTTTAGACCCACTATGGCGGTTGCCTGAGCTAGCAAGGCTATACAGCATTGGGCTGGACTGCTGGTTAAGGGTATCCAAAACGACACCCCATGCGCAGAAATCCTTTCGTTGGCCGAGCATATCCTTGACACCTCAGATTATGTAGGCCAGGCAGCCATGGATGCTATGTCTGTCAATGCCAGATTCTCTGCCCTCATTATCGCAGCTCGTCATACTTGATGGTTGCGTTCTTGGACAGCGGACGCTGATTCAAAATGAGCTCTAGAGGGTTTGCCTTTTAATGGGGTTACTCTCTTTGGGTCAGAGTTGGAGAAGGTCATTCAGGTGGCCACTGGAGAGAAGAGCAGTGCTCTACCCATGGGTTTCAATAGACCACGTCAAGGACGGTTTTGGTCCTTTCGTTCCCGGGGTCTGGGTAACCCGCCCAGTGGTCAGTCTTATGCTTCCATGGGAGCGTATAGCAGAGGTAGGTGTGCTGTTAGGCGAGGAACCTCGAGACCAAGGGACAAGCCCGCTTCGTGACGATCTTTCCCCCGTTTGGACTCGATGAATTGTGTTCCGAGGCTATGTCATAGACTTGGTCCAGTTCCCACCTCAAAGGTTCTTCACCACAGTACCCCCCCTTTGTCCCCTCAGGCGCAGAGCACTTCAGGAGTCAATGGAGAATCTGTTTGCAGGCGGGGTTTTTGCCCTTGTCCCATTGCAGGAGAGGTGTCACAGGTTTTACTTCAGCCTCTTCCTGGTGCCGGAACAGGATGGATCATTTTGTCCAGTTTTAAATCTGCAGTGTCTCAACAAGCAGATTATATTGCAAAAATTCCGAATGGAGTCCCTTCGGACTGTCATTGCCGGAATGGAACAGGGAGGTTTTCTGGCTTCCATGGACATCAAGGATGCCTACCTACATGTGCCTATATGGAGGGGTCACCAATGCATCCTTCGCTTTGCAGTAGGAAACTCTCACTTTCAGTTCAAGGCCCTTCCTTTCGGCCTAGCGTGTGTTCACTAAGATCATGGCTATTATGCGGGCCTCCTGCGCCAGAGGGGAGTTACGATAGTTCCCTATCTAGACGACCTCCTTCTGAAAGCACCATTGGCGTCTTTTATCACTACACATCCTAATCACTATGCTGTTTCTAGAGGCACACAAGTGGGTTCTAAATTTGTCCAAGTCTTGGCTCATTCTGCAACAGCGAATCCTGGGCCGAATGCGATTCCTGGGCCTCTTGTTCAACGCGGTGACTCAGAGTATTCTTACCGAACAACAAGATCCTCATTCTCTTGCGCAAGACCAGGGCCCTCCTAAAGCAAAAACAGGTGTCTCTTCTCAGTTGCATGAAACTGATGGTGTTGGCGTTCGAGGCCGTGCCGTTTGCACAGTTTCACTCTCACCCACTGCAACGTGAGATTCTTCAGAAATGGTCAGGTTCTCATGTGCATCTAGACAGGCGGATCATCCGCCTGTCCAATCCCACTGGCCTTTCCCTTGCTTGGTGGCTATTCAAGCAGAATCTGGAGAAGGATTGAGTCTCTTCGAGCCTGGACTTGGACCTTAGTCACACAAACCAACAAACGCGAGTCTGTTAGGTTTAGGAGGGGATACAGGGTCTCCGAGTGACCAGAGACCCTGGAATCTCAGAGGCCATCCTCCCTATCAACGTTCTAGAGCTCAGAGCAGTGTACAAGACACTGATTCAGACAGACATTTCTGTCGGGAAAGCCTCTGCAGGTTCAGTCGGACAATGCCACGGCCGTGGCATATCTAAACCCCCAGGGAGGAACACGCAGTGCAGGGTATGGGCGGAGCGCCGTGTTCCCAATATATATCGGCCATTTACATTCCGGGTGTGGAAAATTGGAAGGCAGTCTTCCTCAGCAGGCAGAGGGTCCACCCAGACGAATGGACTCTCAACAGGCAGGTCTTTGCTCTCCTGGTGAAGCGCTGTGGCATGCCGGAGATCGATCTCATGGCATCCAGGCTAAATCATCGGCTTCCCCGACCCTCAAGCAGAGTTCATAGATGCCATGAAAGTCCCGTGGCAATTTTAGCTAGTGTACCTGTTCCCGCCGATACCCATGCTGTCGCGGGTGCTAAAAAAGTTTAAAAAAGAAGGGGTGTCCGCCTTTCTGGTAGCCCCTTATTGGCCCAGCAGGGCATAGTTTTCAGACATTCTGAAAATGGCTGCGGCGCCCCCTTCCACCTGCCAATCCAACCAGATCTCGCTCAGGGTCCTCTTCTTCGCCACTCTTTAAACTGCTAGCTTTGACGGCGTGGCTGTTGAAACTCTAACTCTCAAGGCCAGGGGTTTTTCACAGGAAGTCATCGGTACCCTAATTAGGGCCAGGAAGGTGTTCTCCTCGACCATATACCATTGAGTCTGGAAAGCAGCCATTCTTTGGTGTGAGTCCCACAGCCTTCACACATCCAGGTTTAGCCTCCCTGGGCTACTGTCTTTCCTGCAGTTTTGATAAGGGGCTCCGGCTGGGGTCCCTCAAGGTGCAGGTCTCAACGCTTTCCATTTATTTTCAACGCAAATTGGAGACATTTAGAGATGTTCAGACCTTTTTACAGGGGGTTCTTGGGATCTCAATTTGGTGCTAAACGCACTTACCCATGCTCCATTTGAACCTCGAGTCTTGATTTACGCCATCTCACTTGGAAGCCGGTGTTTGTTTTGGCTCGTCCGCTCGAAGAGTTTCGGAATTAGCAGCACTCTGCTGCAATTCTACTTTCTTAATTTTACATATGAATAGAGCGGTCCTTCGCACCTAACCTTCCTTTGTTCTGAAAGTGGTGTCCAGGTTCCACTTAAATCAGGAGATTGTGGTCCCGGCTTTTCGCTCTTCGTTCTCCTGCTTCTGCTAGTGACGAGTTTCTACTGCTGGACGTGGTTAGGGCTCTTTGTTGCTATGTTGACCGCACGGCCCCTGTTCGTAGAACAAAGGACCTTTTTGTTATTTATGATGCGCAGAAGCGGGGTTGGCCGGCTTCTAAGCAGGCCCTGTTGGATATGGGCCACTATTTCACTGGCCTATGGTCGGGGGTGTCTACCTGTCCCAGTATCGTTAAAGGCGCACTCGACCAGAGCTGTTGGCGCATCTTGGGCAGCCCACCATGGGGCTTCCGTGGAGCAGCTATGCAGAGTGGCAGCATGGTCATTGGTCCACACTTTTGCAAGATCTTACATGTTTACAGGGCTTTGCATCAGCAGATGCGAGTTTTGGACGCAGAGTACTGCGTGCAGCCGTTCCAGAGCATTCCCTCCCTTAGAGGCAGCTTTGGTATATCCCCAATGTCTCACAGTGTCCCCCCCAATGGTAGGAAAGAGAGAAGATTTTTACTCACCGTGAAATCGATTTCTCTTACTCCATTGGGGCACACTGCGCACCATCCCTTGCTCGTAAATAGTTATTTTGCTCCTCTCTCTCGGACACTTGGTTAGACAAAACTGAGGCTACAGGAGAAAAGGGATGTAGTAGGGGAGGAAAAACAAGTCGAAGTGCCTAAACTCCTAGTCTCGCCTACTATACCCCAATGTCTCGCAGTGTCTCTCAATGGAGTAAAAGAAATCTATTTTGCGGTGAGTAAAAATCTTCTTTTTTTTCCTGTTCGTTGCAAAAAGGAATGATCATGTTATTGTTTTTGTCTTGTTTACAGGGAAATTTAGTTGCTGTTGGGACTCATAAAGGTTTTGTACAGATTTGGGATGCATCAGCAGGGAAGAAGCTGTCCACTCTAGAGGGACATACAGCCAGAGTTGGTAAGACCAGCTTTGGTAACTTTTCCTTGAGTATAACAGTACTTTTTGTATTTTCTTTGCTTCAGTACCAACAGAGCAACTTGAGTTTATCTTTTTAATTACCTCTCTACATTATAGGAGCTTTGGCATGGAATGCAGATCAGCTATCCTCTGGTAGTAGAGACCGTATGATCCTACAAAGAGATATCCGTACTCCACCTGTGCAATCTGAGAGGAGGTTACAGGGTCACAGGCAAGAGGTGTGTGGTCTCAAGTGGTCCACTGATCACCAGCTGCTGGCATCAGGAGGGAATGACAACAAGGTACAATGATCCCTTCATTCTAAAGTTTATTTTGCTCTGGTTTTAAATTGTTCTATTCATATATGTATTCTGTTTCTTGCAGCTTTTAGTATGGAATCACTCAAGCTTGACCCCTGTCCAGCAGTACACAGAACACCTAGCTGCAGTGAAGGCAATTGCATGGTCCCCTCACCAACATGGTCTGCTTGCATCAGGAGGTGGCACAGCTGATCGCTGTATTAGATTCTGGAACACACTTACTGGTCAACCTCTTCAGTGCATTGACACTGGGTCGCAGGTCTGTAACTTGGCCTGGTCAAAGCATGCTAATGAACTGGTAAGTGTCACATTAAACTTGTGTTTGAGTGAGAATTAAAATCTTAGCATTTTAGTTCACTGTGGATGCCTTGTGGTTTGACCATGGTGAAATATCCACTAGAAACGCTTCAGGCTACTGCTTGCTAGTATGTAAGTGGTGAGGGGTGTGCTGTCTTTAGTTTCAATAATCTTGATCCCTGCTCTGAGCAAGCAGTCTTCATATTCTGACTTGTGAAGGTGCAGAGTGTCTATAGCGCACACTATCGCTTATATTGTAATGAGTGTTCAATGTGTAAGTTTCTGCTAAATTTGTAAGTGTGTTAGGTGTGACTAGGTTTAAAATAATCTGCGTGTGGACCAAATGCAAGAAAGTCTGTTGTTTTTTTTTTCTGTCTTGGATTGCCCAATTTATTATCCGGCAATTGTTGAATGCTAGACATGACCTTCCTGATTAGGTGACCATTTCACTTTGGACACACACACACCCTTACACACCCTTACACACACACCCTTACACACACACACACCCTTACACACACACACACCCTTACACACACACACACCCTTACACACACCCACACACACACCCTTACACACACACACACCCTTACACACACACACACCCTTACACACACACACACCCTTACACACACACACACACCCTTACACACACACACACACCCTTACACACACACACACACCCTTACACACACACACACACCCTTACACACCCTTACACACACACACACACCCTTACACACAAACACACACACACACACCCTTACACACAAACACACACACACACCCTTACACACAAACACACACACACACCCTTACACACAAACACACACACACACCCTTACACACAAACACACACACACACCCTTACACACAAACACACACACACACCCTTACACACAAACACACACACACACCCTTACACACAAACACACACACACACCCTTACACACAAACACACACACACACCCTTACACACAAACACACACACACCCTTACACACAAACACACACACACCCTTACACACAAACACACACACACACCCTTACACACACACACACCCTTACACACACACACACACACCCTTACACACACACACACACACACCCTTACACACACACACACCCTTACACACACACACACACCCTTACACACACACACACACCCTTACACACACACACACACACACACACACACACCCTTACACACACACACACCCTTACACACACACACACCCTTACACACACACACACCCTTACACACACACACACACCCTTACACACACACACACCCTTACACACACACACACCCTTACACACACACACACCCTTACACACACACACCCTTACACACACACCCTTACACACACACCCTTACACACACACCCTTACACACACACCCTTACACACACCCTTACACACACACCCTTACACACACACCCTTACACACACACACCCTTACACACACACACCCTTACACACACACACCCTTACACACACACACCCTTACACACACACACCCTTACACACACACACCCTTACACACACACACCCTTACACACACACACCCTTACACACACACACCCTTACACACACACACCCTTACACACACACACCCTTACACACACACACCCTTACACACACACACCCTTACACACACACACCCTTACACACACACACCCTTACACACACACACCCTTACACACACACACCCTTACACACACACACCCTTACACACACACACCCTTACACACACACACCCTTACACACACACACACCCTTACACACACACACACCCTTACACACACACACACACACACACACACACACACACACACACACACCCTTACACACACACACACCCTTACACACACACACACACACACACACACCCTTACACACACACACACACACCCACACCCTTACACACACACACACACACCCACACCCTTACACACACACACACACACCCACACCCTTACACACACACACACACCCTTACACACACACACCCTTACACACACACACACACCCTTACACACACACACACCCTTACACACACACACCCTTACACACACACACACCCTTACACACACACACCCTTACACACACACACCCTTACACACACACATCCTTACACACACACACCCTTACACACACACCCTTACACACACACACACACACACACCCTTACACTTAGACAGGATTCTACACATAGGATTTCATAATAAAATCTGCACTTGAAATTGCACTTGTTTGTGTGGCCTGCCTTGCATAAAATGTGTAGAAATAACAAAACAAGGCATGCCATTTTGAAAACTAGTCAACTTCCATATCTCTTGATTGCACCCCTGAATCTATTGAAGCCAGCGTGGTGGATGGGCATTAGAACACCCCTCCCCTATCCCTGGTCAACTTGATGTTTTCATAGTTTAGTGATCATCAGACAACAGATTTGATAACATGACCCCTGAATTTGTAAGTGCCAGGATGGGGGCTATTGGGCAGTTTTAGTGCCATCCACTGGCTGTTTAGATTTTTCTCTGTCATCCTACTGGGTGACACTGCGACAATGCGATATAGTAGATGGTCTCGACAATTCAATATCAAAGTGTTGGGAGAACAGCTCCACCCCTACTATGAAACATCGCATGGGAATTATCCTCAGTTTATTTTAAGTGGCCTTTGGAGTCGGTCTTGTGGTTTTAGGACTCCTGCCCTGGATTTTTTTTTTTTTTTTTTTTTTTAATGTGTTAGGTTCAGGGACGCCTCCCCAAGAGTGGATAGCTTGCGCCCTTTCCGCTCTGTGTTCCTAGCATGTGGGTTTCCCTCACCCCCAACGCACTGCACAAACCTCCTCAACCTCATCAACTCACATGCTGGAGATTGCCAGCGGTTGTCCGCAGCAGCAGAGACAATGTGCATGCTGCTACTGCTGACAGCTCTGCAGCTCCCCACTCAGCGGGGGGGACAGGCAACCACAGCAGATCTCTCTTGAACCTGAGAGTACAGCTGTGGCTACGCTATCTGAGGATATCTGAGCAACCAGCGCGGACAGAATGGAATTTCTGTTCCTTGTGCTGGGTGTGTAGATAGTGGAGATCTCTCTTCTCCCTCCCCTTGGTGCATTTCCTTAACGGAGATGCAATTATCCTTTTAGCCTGGTCTCCCCCTTGTGTGCTCCTTCTTTCATACTATATTTTTTTTCTACCCTGTTACTTCTGGTGTAGAGTGAGTTAGTGTAAGTAAGCCCACCTATATACTTTATAGCTATCAGTGACCAGTCTTTCTGTATATACAGTATCTGTGTTACTGCAGGAATATTTATTTCTGTCCTTTCTCTAATAATTTGTGTGATTTAAATTTGCCACTGACTGCGAATGGGACTTCCCAGACTAAGGGGTCTGCTGGAAAGTCTGTGCTGCATTATAGTGCAAAATGTAGTGCTAAATTGTCTTGTGATTAGTCTGACCTGGACGCCCTATGTGCAACGTGTGAGGCGGAGTTCCGGGAACAGCGATTACCTGTGACTGCATCGGTGGCTGTAGAAGAACCAGCTTGGCTTAAGTCTCAGACGACATCCATTGCTGTCAGGTGAGAGGCCATTAAGGGAGATACCAAGTCCACCGCTGAGGCAAAAGGGGGGCGCTTGGATCTCCGCGGCAAGAAGGAGAGGTGGTAAGGTGCTTCTATCAGAGCAGTGCCACTATTCTCTGACATCGGAGAGAACCGGAGAGAGATTTCTGCGGACTGTGTGGGGAGGAGACTGTTGTGAGAGGCTCCCCCAACACTTGGTACCTTACGGAGTAGTAAGGATTCACGCCAGTACTCAGCGGTACACAGAGTATCCTGACTGGGGACACTTCATTACACTTTGAGCTGTGCTGACTCTCTCTCCCTCTGTGTCCATCCTTCAGCTAAATCCCTTCAGGGGGTTTATGATTGTATAACTTTCCTTACATTTTGTATATAGGAAATTGTTGTTCTCAGTTAGATTTAGAGTTTTAACATAGATTTCTCTAATTGAGTAATCAAACATCTTTGGGACATATAGAACAGAGGTTTGTAGGCATTGGCCTGGGACAAGCAAGTAATACATTTATTTCACTCTGTGTGGTGCCTGTGTGTTTTGTAAAAACAAAAAGGTGTTTTTCTTGTCATTATGTCTGATAAAGGTAAAAGCACAAAAGTGAGGTTTTATGCTTGCTCTAAATGTACTGCCAAATTTCCTGTGGGTCAACAGGACCAGAGGGCTGTGTGCGCGCAGTGTGAAGTGGAAGTCGGTGGTGCGCAGGCACAGGGGGTCTCGGCAGTGACAGTGAAGGAGCCAACATGGGTTTCCTCGCTGGCACAGTCTGTATCTATGTTGGCTTATTAGCGAGACCGGGTCCATGGCGGTAGGGGCCCCTATGGGGTCTGTCCCATTTGCCTCGGCAGATAATGTTATGGCTGCTTCACAGGTTACTGAAAGGGACATGTATCAGACTGCTCCTATTGCCCCTCGGCACGCCCAGGTAGAGCCAGCTTGGTCATCTTCCCTAGGAAAGAGATTTGACCGTTTGAATAGGTTGTTGGACTCGCCTAGTATGGTAAGACCTAGGAACAAGAGACATAAATCCTCACACATTTATTTCTCTGTCAAATTTAGAGGGATCTTCTGAAGAAGAGGGGGATGTGATTGAGGATTCAGATTCTACCCAGTTGGGTGATTGGGACGAGTCTGTAAGGAACCAGGGTGTTAAAGATCTGTTTATGGCAGTACGTCAGACTTTGGATCTGGTAGAACCAGAGGGGCCGGGTCCTTCGAACCAGGGTCTGTTCACTTGCAAGAGACCTAAGGCGGTATTTTCCTTCCTCGGTTGAGCTCACAGAGATAGCGGAGGCAGCTTACAAACAGCCGGATGAAAATTTTCTGTTCTGCGTAGATTTGCAAATTTATACCCCATACAGGAACATAAGCGGCGCGCTGGGAGCAGGTTCCTAGATTAGACGCGCAAGTAGCTCGGTTGGCTCGCCATACCATCTTACAGGTACAGAGTTTGGCTGTCCTTCAGGACAATAGAAAAATAGACAGGAAAATAGAGAGTTGTCTTAAATCTATATTTTCTGCTGCTGGTTCAGCTTTCAGACCCATGTTTTCTTCGGCATGGGTTGCTAGAGCCATGGAATCCTGGGCTGATCAACTTGCGGTTGGGTTACAGGATTCAGAGTTTCTCCCGTTAGCCATGCATTTAAAAGAGACGGCAGATTATTTGTATGAAGCAGCACAGAACGCAGCCTCCATTTCTTCAGCGGTTTCAGCTGCGCCTGTTTCTGCTCGGAGAATTCTCTGGCTTAGGGCCTGGGACGCGGATGTGGAATCTAAAAGGTCTTTGGAGGCCCTGCCTTATTTGGGTTCGGCCCTTTTTGGGCCTTAATTGGATCAGTCAGGTTACGGGGGGAAGCAGTACTTCTCTGTCGGTCTATGCATCTAGAGGGCGAGCATCTAGGTTTTCTTTCCAGCAGTCCTTTCTGAGTAACCCATTTCACAGGGTTCAGTCTGCCAGTAGAGGTAGGACCCAGGGTTCTCTGGGACATGCTGTCGGGGTTTTACTCTGAGGCACCCAGTCCACAAGAATTCAGACCAAACCCTCTGCATGACGGGGTTTCCCCACTTCTCGTGTCAGCAGTGGTAGGGGGTCTCGATACAGATGGCTCTTGGAAATTATATCCAGAGGATATATATTGGATCTTTCAGGACCCTCTCTTCTGCGGGTTTTTTCACACTTCCCTTCCGAAAGACCCGGAGAGAAGACAGGCAATTAGTTCGGTCACCGATCTTCTTTCCGCGGGAGTGATATGTCTGGTGCCAAAGTCTCAAGAGAAAAACGGTTTCTACTACAGCCTCTTTTTTTTGTTTCCAAAACCAGACTGGTCATTTCGGCTGATTCTCAACCTGAAACCACAAAGAGTATGGCGGTAATTGCGGCTCACTTGAGAAATTTGGGGTTAAATATCGTGCCGTACTTGGACAACTTGCTTCTCAAAGCATCGTCTCGACTACTCCTAGAACAACAATTGAGTCTCGCCATTCGGATCTTAGAACAACACAGATGGATTATAAATTATCCCAAGTCTCACTTGGCTCCTTCTCAAAGAATGATATTTCTGGATCTTCTAATAGACACCAGGATCTCCTCATCAACTCGATTCTCAACGTATGATTCTTTCAGCGAAAGCTAGTCTCTCTCTCTCTCTCTCTCTCTCTCTCTCTCTCTCTCTCTCTCTCTCTCTCTCTCTCTCTCTCTCTCTCTCTCTCTCTCTCTCTCTCTCTCTCTCTCTCCTTTCAGTGGTTAGGTCTGAGCCACCTCACGGGGGGGGGGGGGGACTTTGGTAACTACAGATGCCAGATGCCAGCCTTCAGGGCTGCCTCCGGCAAATCAATATTCTGAAACTGAAGGCAATGCTTCTGGCTCTTCGGGGAGCGCAGTCTTGATTAGTCTTCAATCAGACAACGCGACTGCGGTTGCATATATAAGCCGACAGGAGTAACACAGAGTGCGGAGGCCATGACGGTGGCGAACCAGGTCTTCACTTTGGCCGAAGCCTTTGTTCCAGCCATCTCGGCGGTGATCATTCAGGGGTCCAGAATTGGGAGGCGGATTTCCTGAGCAGATATTCGTTCCTTCCAGGGGAGTGGTCCCTCCATCCTCAGGTTTTTCAGATGTTGGTTCAGAGATGGGGTCGGCCGTATCTGGATTTAATGGCATCCAGGCACAATTGTCAGGTTCCCAGATTTTGTTCCAGAACCAGGGACCCACAGGAAGTATCAGTGGATGTTTTGACAATGGACTGGGAATTCCAGCTGGGATATCTTTCTGCCGATGCCCATGATTCAACAGGTTCTCCGACCGGTTCGTCTGGGAGGTATTCCGGTACTCCTGGTGGCTCCAAATTGGCCCAGTTGTGTTTGGTACGCCAATATTCTAAAAATGGCGGACGGTCCGATTTGGGCCCTTCCTTGTCGTCCTGACCTACTAAGTCTGGCCATTTTATCATCAAGATTTTAATGGCATGGCTGTTGGGGCCGGCATCTGGATATCCAAGGGTTTCTCACAAAGGGTTGTACAAACCTTGATGCGAGCGCGTAAACCTTCCTTAGCTCGTAGATATCACAGGGTGTGGCGAGCTTACATCAGATGATGTGACCGGCATTCTTCCTGAGCGGACCTTTTCAAATTATTGCGTATGTTTTTGCTTTCTTACAAACAGGTTTGGAAGCAGGACTTCGACTGGCTTCTGTGAAAGTTCAAGTATCGGCTATATATTTTTTCAGAGAACATTGCCATTTATTCCGTATGTTTGTACTTTTTTTTTTTTTTTTTTTTAAGGAGTGTTACGAGTTCAACCGCTTTATGTTCCGCCCATGGCTCCCTTGGATTTGAATTTGGTGCTGGAAGTTCGACAGACGGTTCCTTTTGAGCCTTTACATTTGATTTGAAATTTTTAACATGGGAGTTGTTTTTTTGCTGGCCATAGCGTCTGCACGCAGGCTTTCAGAGTTGGGTGCATTGTCATGCCAGGGCCCCATATCTAGTTTTTCATGAAGACAGGGCTGTACTAAGGACGGTTCCTTTATTCTTGCCTTAGGTTGTGTCAGGATTTCACATTAATCAAGACATTGGGGTTCCAGCTTTTAAGGATGGTTCATCTACATCTGAGTCTTCTTTTCCTGCATCTTTGGATGTAGTTAGGGCATTGCAAATTTATGTGGATAGAACATCGTCTTCTAGGAAAATGGATTGTCTTTGTTTTATGATTCCCAAAAGAGGGGTTGGCCAGCCTCCAAACAAACCATTGCTCGGTGGATCAAGTCAATGATTAAGCAGGCTTATGTGAGCTTGAACAGGCCTGTGCCGGTGAGGATCACTGCTCATTCCACTCCTTCTGTGGGGGCATCTTGGGCCACGCGTCATGGGGCTTCTGCAGATCAACTGTGTCGGGCAGTCACCTGGTTCTCAGGTCATACCTTCACAAACTTTTATCAGTTTAATGTGTTTGCGTTGGCCGCAGTGTTTTGCAGACCGGGCTATCAGAGCGCCCTCTCCATTAGGGCGTTGCTTTGGTATGTCCCCATTGTAGCGCTGTCCCCCGGAGTGGATGGCGGAGAAAAGGGGATTTATGTACTTACGTTAAATCTCTATCTCTGAATCCATCTGGGGGACACTGTGTTTTGCTCTTCTGCTCTATGGTCTTGGTTGATTGCTCTTTTCCTTAGGGCTTTTGTATTACACTGAGGCTGGTAGGGGTTGCAGAGGGGAGGAGTCAGCAGCAAGTTTAGTTCACTGTTTAAGTGCCAACTCCTACGCTCTCATACAACCCCATTGTAGCAATGTCCCCCAGATGGATTCAGAGAAAGATTTAACGTAAGTACATAAATCCCCCTTTTCATATGGATAAACAAAGTCATCCTTTCGCCAGTACCTTAACTGGTGGTTAAACCGGTGACATCTTATCAAGGGGTCAGTCCTACCAGTCTTGGGAGTGGATCTAACTTGCTATGTTTGCCAGTTTGTCTGTCTGGGTGGGGCGCGGTTGTCTGTGCTCTCTGGTTCCAGGCACTCTGGGACCCCCAGGAGGCACCGCTGGCCATCAATGTGCTGGAACTCCAGGCGATCTACAGGGTGTTTTTACGGGCTTGGAGGATTCTGACAGGCAAGCCCTGAAAGTCCGGTCTCACAGTACGATAGCAGTATAGAAGGAGAGAACAACTATATCGCACCAAGACAATCCTACAATTTCAAGGAAGTTGAGTGTATTCATCGTAAATCTTTCTATAATAAATCCATCAACCCAGAAGTGGTGCACCCACACAAATTACTGAATATCGAAATTAACAAAGAACAAGTATGTGTTTTTAGGGCACTCAAAGGATAATGGGAGTAAAATAAACATATCCAAAGTTTATTAGTATTTGTTAAAAATAATATCAAATAGTATCATATTGGTTAGAGTAGTGAAATATTAAAACATGCGATGGAATGAATATCCAAAATTGGCAGTAACTGTTAAAACCAGCAGAAATACTGCCAGAACGCGCCGTCCCTCCAATAGTTGAATATAGATTTCTTATGGGCGCTTGATTATGATAGTATGACAAAAGCCCTACATTTTTTTAGATAATGAAAGGGTTCGTATCCTTTAATTTAATTAAGAGATCAATTTAATCGATAAAGTAGATAAACACTTGATGCAGCTGGGGATTTAGTAAATGTGTTATCAAAGAGAAAAGGAGCTCTATGTTTAGTCTCTTATTTCTCTTGCAGCTGCACTACATATTGTATATACGAGTCATGCTGAGTAAGTGTGTCCAATTTATCACTTAAAATAGTGCTTAAATAGAACAGGAAGCTCTATTTTCAACCTCCTGCTATATTAAAACAGAAGAACTAGATGTTATGTAAATACATTGTATTAGGTAGACACAGCTGTTACAGATAAGCGAGATCACCATGCTCCCTTATTGAGAAAGATACTGTGTAGTTCCCACAGATCTCTATTATGCGGACCTGGGCATGCTGAGAATTCTCACACTGAATATAATGAGCCGGCTAAGAATAGTCTATCAGCCACTTAAATCCCTTTAACTGCTAAATCTATTAGACATCCCATTGTATATAATTTTTATCATCAGAGGAGAGATCAGCGTGTGTGTGCTGGCAGTATTTCTGTTGGTTTTAACAGTTATTGCTAATTTTGGATATTCATTCCATCTCATGTTTTAATATTTCACAACTCTAACCAATATGATACTATGATGATATTTTTAACGAATACTAATAAACTTTGGATATGTTTTATAGTACGATAGTGGTAGCCTTTCTAAATAATGGAGGAAAATCGCAGCGCTGTGGCCATAAAGGACATGGTGAAGATTGTGTTCTGGAAGATACATCCTGTTCCCATGATAGCCTTCTTCATCCTGAGGGATGGAGAACTGGGATGTTTATTTCCTCAGCTGCACCATCCGGGATAATGGTCCCTTCACGTGGACATGTTTGGCGATAGTTTCATCTGGATATATTTTTCATGGCGTCCTGTCAGAAATTCGACATCCGTCTGTTCTGTGCAAAGTCCCAGGATCTCATTGTGGAGTACACCAATGACATGACTATTCTGTGGGGGTTTCATCTGGTGTACTTGTTTCCTCAGACTTCCTTGCTCACTCAAGCGGGAATGTGTATTCGCAAATCTAGTAGCACCGGATTGGACCTACTGGGCAAGGTACTTGGACGTCTTTGGGGTGACCTTATGCCCACCCTTCCGGTTGCCTCTTATGTTCTGATCTTCATTGCACTCTTCATTGCCACTCTTTAGGTTGGCTGGCTTTGGCGTAGCTACTGATTCTTCTGGCCAGGGGGTTCTCCTGTGCTTTTGTTCACACCATGTTAACGGCTATAAAAAATAAAAAAAAATCGTCTTTTGCAAGCTTTTTTCTGCAGGCGGTTTTCAACAAAGGTATTCGTGTCTCTTCATTGAAGATACAGGTTTCTAAGCTAACCATCTTTTTTCCAGCGCAAGTTGGCAGGTATGAAGGATGTTCAAATCTTCCTGCAAGTAGTTCTCCATGCTCTGCCCCCATTTGTGTACCTAGTTGAGCCATGGGATCTTAATTTGGTGCTCTGGGATCTTACCAGAGACCTGTTGGAGTCTGTGGATCTCCAGTATGTCATCTGGAATGTAGTGTTCTTACTTGCGATCTCTTCTGCTCGCCTGTTGTCCAAATTGGGGGCTTTGTGCTGTAATTCCACTTGTCTGGTGTTTCATTCAGACTGGACAGTGCTTTTCACTAAGCCTTCTTTTGTACCTTAAGTGGATTCACATTTTTATTTAAATGAAGATGAGATTGTTGCTGCAACATTTTCACCTTGGTCTCCTCTGGGTCCTGGCTGCTTTTGGATGTGGTACCAGCTCTTCCGTGTTATATGGACTGTACCGGTTCGGTTTGCAAGACTACTGACTTGTTTGCTGTACGATGCACACAAGCAGGGTTGGCCAGTCTCTAGGCTGTCTCTTGCTCTTTGGATCACTTCAACTACTTGGCTTCCATTCAGTTGGCTAGGCCTGTGCTGGTGAGCTTGAAAACTCGTTTGACCCGGGCTGTTGGTGCTACGTGGTGGGCGCGACGTGGTGCTTCGACCGAACAGTTGTGCCGGGTGCTACATGGTCATCTATCCACACTTTTTTTGCTAAATTCTGCAGGTTGTAGGGATTTGCATCTCGGGATGCTAGTTTTGGGCACAACATCCTTTCCTTAGGGGCAGATTTGGAATGTCCCCATTATCGCAGTGTCCCATAATAGGGCGACAGAAAAAGAGGATTTTTGTTTACGTCCTATAAAAATCGGGGGACACTGCACTCCTTCCCTTTACTCTGCTTGTTTGTTGCTTGCCTGTTATCCTATTTGGTGTTTCTTGTTTTACCTTGTTGGCCCTATCTTCTGGGCTTTTGTTATTAAAAAAAACAAAAAAGGTTCATCTGGAAGAGGCATAGTAGTGGTAGAGCTGTCCTCTCACCACTTTCAGATTGAAGTGCCCCTGACTCCAGGACCTACTATACCCCATTGTAGTAGTGTCCTCCAGTGTTCTAAGAGAAACAGATTTGATGGTGAGTAAATTAAAATCCTCTTTTCTTTAGTGCAAAGAACTGAGCACGGCACGCTCAGTGACTTCATCCTATTGCAAAAGATATTTAACGCCCAGGTGTATAAGTCATCCAAATGCAGCATGTGCTTATATTCATTTTTTTTTTTTTTTTTGAACGTTATATTATCATGGCATAGTTATCAAATCATGTTTTAATTGTTTATTTTATTCTACACATCCATCAATGTTGATTTTAGTTTTGTATTTTTCTTTCTTGGGTGGTGAGTTAATACCTCACCATCTGCATCTTCAGTTTTACAAAAACCCTTTGTGGTGCTTTATCATTCTGTGTGATTTATATGAAACATTACTATTCGCAACTCTTAAGTTTTTGCTCTATAGCATAGTGCCATCAGAACGTTCATCATAGCTTTAAAATAAAAGGTCTGGTTTTTTTTTTTGGTTTTTTTTATATTTGCTTTGTCATTTTAAAATATCTTTTCTCCCTTCCATGATAAATGTGCAATTTTCCTTTTACCAACAGGTGAGCACTCATGGCTATTCTCAGAACCAGATTCTAGTGTGGAAATACCCATCTCTAACGCAGGTGGCAAAGTTGACTGGGCATTCCTATAGAGTTCTGTACCTTGTGAGTGAATTTTCCTTCATTATCATGTCACAAAATACAAGGGTTACGGCAAGGGTTTGATAAGTCCTGTGGAAGTTTAGAATTACTTTTTTGATACATGGTAAAATATTTTAATGATTTGCCACTTATATTTGTGAGACTCCAACCTAACCTTAAGTCTTGCTAATTGTTATATCTTGAGGAATAAAGAATTAATGTAGTACCTTACCCTACCTTAGGTGAATTTTCATGCAAATGGTATGTTTTGAAGCACTTTTTATTTATTATTTAATTTATTTCATTTTAATTTTAATTTTGTCCTGATAACTAGGTATAGTGCACTTTGGGCATTGTGTGCGTGTTTTTGTACCGGTAGGTTCTGGTTCAGTAACATGTTCTGTGCGCACAGGATATTGCTCCAAAGAGGTAGATTACACCATTCCATGTCTCCTGTCATACCCCCATTACTTCAAAAAAGAAGTGCATGTCAGGAGACAAAAATGGCTCGTGTGCTGACTTAATCAATATGCCCACTATGACAGTAGATCAGAAATGGGAATGTGATGACAGGTGAACTGCAGTGGTTATTTCATTTCTATTATGATTATTATCCCAGCTAGATTATACTATCCGTATACTATATTAAAAAGAAAATCCCAAAACTTTTAAGCCTTTGAAATAAACTGGAATCTGCATTTAAAGTGATGTATTTGTATGGTATCTACGTATATTGGGTTAAATGTTGTACTTCAGTATGTTGACAAATTATTCAATGGCAGCACTTCATCCCTTTTCCATAGGCCATGTCCCCAGATGGTGAAGCTATTGTCACAGGTGCTGGAGATGAAACATTGAGATTTTGGAATGTTTTCAGCAAAACACGATCTACAAAGGTAAGCTATCATCGCTAAAAGAAAACGTATATTGTATGTATGTATGTATGCATGCGATATGTCAAAACAAGTGACAAATTGATTTGCCCCATGCCTTCGACCAGTGGAAAAGAAGACTACAGCAATGTATTTGTGCCCTTCTATATACACTCCATTTGCACTAACATTAAATTTGCAATATTAATAAATAAGGGTGAGTTATTTAATAGACATACCGTGTGTGTATTTGTATACATATGTGTATACATACATACATACATACATACATACATACATACATGTATCATCACACCATAGTGCGAGGACACATGCTGTAAGTTGCTAGTCGGGCAGGAGTGAAGCTGTAGCAGCCACCGCCACACACACCCCTCCCTCCTGACGGACCTGCCGGCATGCCCTTCCCCTAGAGAGCGAGCAGCGGGGACACAGTGCAGCGATCTCACTCATTAAGAGGCGATCCACTCGCTAACTGCACACACAGCCTGGGCACATTTTGAATTTTGCATTGATGCATACAGAGTCGACAGCCATACACTTGATGCACTGGTCAGCGGTTCAGGTAGGCGGCCATATTACCTGAGGCACTGGAGGAGGAACTTCCTCTTTACCCCTCACAGCTTCCTGGCCGGGATGGCACCATTCTCAATACTGCGATTGCACGCTGTTGCCAGACAAAGGAACCAGTATTTCAGGAGAGCAGCCATTTTGGGGAATGCTCTAGGAAGGACGTCCTCCCAACTTCCTGGTGTGGAAGGGGCCATCTTTCATTGTGATACACGGGGATCATCGTGCTGCACTCTACTCCTCTGCTCTGCCTCTCCTCTACTGGTATTGTTGCACCTTTTTATTGTAATTGTTAACAATCTATTACATTACTTTACTAGCCTGTTTACACTATCAGGACTATTGCTCAGTGCTTTGGGATTAGTGTATTTACAAGGATTTGCTTGGCATTGTAAACTGGCAAGCTCTTTGTCTCCTTGGTATTTGCACTTTACCTCTCAGACTTTACTAAATGTTAATATACAGTTTTCTACGTGTATGTTGTTTTTATTCTGTGTACTGTTTTAAATATGTCTGAGAAGGGGACATCCAAGAACAAGGGTTTATCTGCTATGTCAGCACTGTATTATACCTGGGCCAAATGTAATGCTAAATTATCTGTTGGACAGCCTAACCAAGATGCTTGTTGCACGGCATTCGGGGCTGAAATCCAAGAGCGACGCGCCCCCAGCGCAGGGGGCGGCAGTCATGGACAAACTGTCCTGGGCTAAGTCACTGACAACAGCTATGGTGGAGCTCACCCGGGCAATGATACGATTCGCAGAAATACGTGAAGTTTCTGTTTCACATACTTCCACACATTCACTAGCGTATGCAGGCACATCTTCTCAGTCCCAATCAGTGCATGAAGAAGAACGCTCGCTCACAGCTTCACACAAGGCCAAGAGAATCATTACTGTTGCATCTTAGGGCCGCGGCCAGGATTCTGACCATTCCTGAGAAGAGGAGGGTGAGGTAGACCTTGATCTGCAGGACGATGACTTACTCAGTTCACCAGATTCCTCCCACACCCAGAATGTAGATAACCTTATACTGGACATCAGACACTCCTTAGGTTTTGCTGAACCCGAGCAAACGCCCCTTCAGGATTCTCCCTGTTTACAGAAGAATAAAACACAGATTTAGATCTTTTTACCCGCTTCCGCCAGAAAATTCCGTTAAATGGGAAGCTTCCCCTAGGGTGGATACCCCCGTGGCATGGTTGTCCTCCTCTTTGGCTATTCCTACACAGGAGCAAGTTTCACTAAGGGATCCCACTGATAAAAAATGCGATCAGGTCCTCCGCTCAGCTTATATTGCGGCAGGTAGTATGTTTAGACCCACTATGGCGGTTGCCTAGGCTAACAAGGCTACACAGCATTGGGCTGGGCTGCTGTTTAAGGGCATTCAAGACGACGCCCCCCACACACGGAAATTCTTTCCTTAGCCGAGCATGTCCTTGACACCGCTGATTATGTAGGCCAGGCAGCCATGGATGGTGTGTCTGTCAATGCCAGATTCTCTGCCCTCATTATCGCAGCTAGTCGTATCTTATGGTTACGCTCTTGGACAGCGGATGCTGATTCAAAGCAAGCTTTAGAGGGTTTGCCTTTTGATGGGGTTACTGTTTTCGGTTCAAAGCTAGAGAAGGTCATACAGGTGGCCACAGGTGGAAAGAGCAGCAGTAGACCATGACAGCGACGTTTCATTCCTTTAACTGAGCGCGGGGAGGTTATAGCAAAGGTATTGGTAGTTATAGGCAAAGGATCTCCAGACTGGGTAATAAGCCCACAGCGTGACAATCTTTCCCCACAGAAATCTGTGATGGGAACACGCCTTGTACATTTCCAGCGCCAATGGCGGACATCCACCACAGACGTTTGGACACGAGGAATTGTGTCCCGGGGCTATGTCGTAGATCTAGTTCAGTTTCCACCACAAAGATTCTTCACCACACCTACCCCCCCTTTGTCCCCGCAGGCGCAAGGCACTTCAGGAAGCAATGCAGAATTTGCTAACAGTTTGTGTCATTGTTCCCGCTCCTACAAAGGAAAGAGGAGAGGGGTTTTACTCCAGTCTCTTCCTAGTACCAAAACCGAACGGGTCATTGCGTCCAATTCTAAACCTGCAGTCTCTGAACAAGCAGGTAAGGACTCAAAAGTTCAGAATGGTGTCCCTTTAACCTCTTGTCGCTGGAATGGAGCAGGGAGAGTTTCTAGCCTCTATAGACATCAAGGATGCCTACCTACACGTCCTTATATGGAGGGGACATTGCCTCCTCCGCTTTGTGGTAGGAGGATACTATTTTCAGTTCAGGGCCCTAACTTTTGGCCTAGCGACTGCCCCACGAGTGTTCACCAAGATCATGGCTGGACTCCTGCGGCAGAAGGGAGTCACAATAGTTCCCTATTAGATTATCTCCCTCTGAAAGCACCATTGGTGTCGCTCTTAACTTGTCACATCCAGATCACTATGCAGTTCTTGGAAGGGGTGGATTCTCAATTTACCCAAATAATAACTTATTCCGGCTCAGCGCGTGCACTTCCTAGGTCTCATGTTCGACACAGTGACTCAGTCTATTTACCGGAAAACAAGGTCCTCGCTCTCTTGCGCAGAACCAGGACCTTGTGCGGAAGGAGATGTCCATCCTCAGCTGCATGAAACTCTTTGGAACGATGATTTCAATGTTCAAGGCCGTACCCTTTGCACAATTCTACTCTCGCCCTCTTCAACAGGAGATTCTGTAAAGTGATCATGGTCTCGGGAGCATCTAGACAGGCAGATCGTTCGACTGCCAGGACCCACTCGTCTTTCCCTAGCGTGGTGGTTATCCAGAAAAATCTGGACAGGGGTTAGACCCTTCTGACTGGCCCATGGACCTTAGTTACGACGGACGCAAGTCTGCTAGGTTGGGGAGGGGGTAACAGGATCCCTGAGATTTCAGGGCCTTTGGTCTCCCCAAGAGTCCACAGTCTCGATCAACATCTTAGAACTCCGAGCGGTATTCAGGACGTTGACGCAAGCTCAGAGGTTCCTGGCAGGGAAACCTCTTCAGATTCAGTCGGACAATGTCACGGCCGTGGCATATTTAAATCACCAATCATGAACTCGCAGTGTAGGGGCCATGCGGGAAACGGCCAGGATCATGGCATGGGCAGAACGCCACATACCCCAGATACCGGCGTTTACATTCCAGGCGTAGAAAATTGGGAGGCCGACTTCCTCAGCAGGTAGAGGGTTCACTCTATGGACTCTCAACAGAGTCTTCGCCCTTCTAGCGGAACATTGGGGCATGCCGGAGATCAATCTCATGGCATCCAGACTAAACGATCAAGTCCCCCTGTACTGCTCAAAGTCTCGAAACACTCAAGCATTTTCCACCGATGCCATGTCAGTATCATGGCACTTCCGGCTAGTGTACCTTTTTTCCTGATACCCATGCTCTCGCAGGTACTAAAGAAGTTGAAAAGAGAGTGGGTCCCCGCCATCCTGGTAGCTCCCCATTGGCCACGCAGCACATGGTACTCGGACATCCTGAAACTGGCAGTGGATCCTCCCTTCCACCTGCCAATGTATCCGGATCTTCTTGTTCAAGGTCGTCTTCTCTGACACAATTTAAATCGGCTAACTTTAACGGCGTGGCTACTGAGACCTTAATTCTCAAGGCCAGGGGTTTCTCGCCAAAGGTTATTGGTACTCTTATCAAAGCCATGAAATCGTCCTCCCCGGCCATATATAATCGAGTCTGGAACACATACATTATTTGGTGTGAGGCCCAGGGTTTCCACACATCCAAGTTTAATCTCCCTAGACTGCTGGCCTTCCTGCAGGCAGGTATAGATAAGGGACTCCGTCTGGGCTCCCTTAAGGTTCAGGTGTCCATTTATTTTCAGTGGAAGCTGGCGATCGTCAGGGATGTTCAGATCATCTTGCAGGAGGTCCTTCATGGCGCAGCCCCCATTTGTTCATCCAGTAGAACCTTGGGACCTCAACTTGGTGCTCAATGCACTAATACATACGCCATTTAAACCTCTAGATTTACACCATCTCACTTGGAAGACGGTATTCCTGTTAGCGATTTCGTCAGCTCATAGAGTTTTGGAATTAGCAGCGCTCTGCTGCACCTCTCCATTCCTTCATGAGGATAGGGCAGTCCTTTGCACTAAACCCTCTTTTGTTCCAAAGGTTGTGTCCAGGTTCCATTTAAATCAAGAGATTGTGGTCCCAGCTTTCCGTCCTCCACCTTCCCCTTCCTCAGCTCCCTCTTCCTCAGGGGGCAATTTAATGTTGCTGAATGTGGTTCATGCTCTTCGGTGTTATGTAGACCGCACAGCCTCGGTCCGTAGGAGCAAAGATCTTTTTGTTCTTTACGATGCGCAGAAGCGAGGTTGGCCAGCTTCCAAACAATCGCTTGCTCGCTGGATCACTTCCACTATTCGACTGGCTTATGCTCGAGCATCTCTGCCTGTTTCTGTATCGTTAAAGGCTCACTTTACCAGAGCCGTTGTTGCTTTTTGGGCGGCGCGTCATGGGGCTTCGGCGGAGCAGCTATGCAGAGCGGCTACATAGTCATCTCTCCATACATTCTCTATATTCTACAGGTTGCAGGGATTTGCATCCTCTGATGCGAGCTTTGGGCGCAAGGTATTGCGTGCAACCGTTCCAGAGCATTCCATTCCTTAGAGGCAGCTTTAGTATGTCCCCAATGTCTCGCAGTGTCCCCCAATGGTAGGAAAGAAAAAAGATTTTTACTCGCCGTAAAATCGATTTCTCTTACTCCATTGGGGGACACTGCGCATCCTCCCTTGCTCTGTAAATAGTTCTGTTGTGTGAATTTTATGTTTATTTTCTCTGCCCTATGGGGCTCCCTTTTCCTTATACGCTTGGTTAGACAAAACTGAGGTATCCACAGGAGAGGAGGGGTATAGTAGGGGAGGAGAGTGAAGATCAAAGAAGTTAAGTGCCTAGACTCCTACACCCACCACTATACCCCAATATCTCAGTGTCCCCCAATGGAGTAAAATAAATTTATTTTACGTTGAGTAAAAATCTTCTTTTGCATATTAATTTATAGGTATATTACAATTGAACGAAATGTGTGAGATGCAGTCTATTCTATGATGTGAAGTGGTAAATGAAATTATACAAGTTTGTGATGGAAACAACTTTTCTATATTTTCATGTGTGTAAGTTTGATTGCCTGTCCAGCCAGTAACAGGACAATACCTGTTTTTGTTTACAGGTATGAATGTCGGTGAGAGTTACACTATTTTTCTGTTCTCTCCTAGGAGTCTGTCTCCGTTCTCAACCTCTTCACCAGAATACGATAAAAAATAAAAAAATCTTCATTGTTCTTCACTGGTCTTGGAATATGACTGCTTTCCTACGCTGAAGGGAGACTGCTAATGTTCTGGACACAGTGCAGGGATTCATCAAAAGACTTTTTTAGGGATGGGAGGCATTAAACAGCAATGTTCTATCTGTATATATTTTCCATCAATGGTAGGGGATTAAGAAGAAACCACAAATTTTCTGTATACAGGGAAGTGGGTAAAAGCAACCCTACTGACCATGTTCTATAGATATGTATTTAAGTGAGTGTATATAAATGCTTATTTATATCTTATCATTTGGGATCAACCCCTTGAGTAATGAGTTGCATCATTCTGTAGAGTCAAAGGGCTAAATAGAGTGACAGCCATCCCAACCCCTATTTTAGACTTTTTGGGACCATGCCCTGTTTCATACAGTGAATCCACATAACCATTTGTCTTGTTTGCATGCAGAGGAGAGAACATACTATTATGTACTGAGATGTGTGCAATATATATATTATATTCTCACACATACTCATTACAACTGTACTTGCAACCTTTCACCTAACTTTTTTTTATTTGTGAATATTTGTGTGCTCAATCTGAAGTCGTGGGTGGGGGGATAATATAGGGGCCTATTTTACAAATGTGTGAATGAAAGTTTAGTATTCTCAATGCTGCAAAATGTATAATGATGTGCAGTTTCTTTTTATGAGCGATGTTCTGTATTTTAAATGTTAATTTAAGGTCATTTTCAAGATCGGTCAACAATATCGCCTGGTCTTGTTCCCTTCTATTTTTGTTGCATCATTTTGCACAACAGAGGAATTTGGGGGGGGGGGGGGGGAATGAGATAGTCTGTTTGCTCAAGGAAAGCACTTAATCTTTGATTACTAAAATGCTCTCTCTACTCACTAGTTATTACAACCTTAACCTGTGAAGGGGTTAGTACAATTTATTTGTTCTATACTAAAATTGGAGTCCTCTGTTCTCCCCAGTGTTGGGGTATGTCATCACTTCTTTGTTTTTAAAGAAAAAAAAAATCCCATTTTGATGTTGAAAAATGACTGGATTATTTATTTTTGTGGCTGCCAAACTATACACATTTTAGATAAGGTTGTGATATGGGGGGCTAGATTGTTTTGTTTTTTGGTGTTTTTTTCTATGTACCCCAGTCTTTTGGTCAACTAACATTTAATGACTCAATAATAGGGTAATTTTTGCACTCTGCTACATGACAAAGTTACATATAGTTTGAAATTTAATGTCTGACAAGAAGACATTTCTTATATATGGTAGTGTTCGCATGTGTTTTACAGTTGACTCAAAATGTTTAGATGTAGTAGCCCCTTAAAGAAATATAAATAATTCACCAATGTTGGTGGTTGTTTTATTTATCAATAAGTCAAACCACACTGACTTTTATATCTCTTAGCACTCATATACATGGCTATTAATGTCTGACAAGCCTGGTAAACATGCTTTAACACTGATGGTCCATAAACTAATGTAAGTGAAATGAGCTGTAGGTTATACATAATCACTCCCACTTTGTTTCGGCAGTTTTGGAGCGGACATGAAGCACTTAAGTACATAGTACACCATTCTGTAGGGAGGCTTTGTCTATGCTTTTAACAATGTTCAATGCATTCTCTCAATACACAAGGCTTTGTCCATTAACAGGTGTTGCATAGTTAATTAGGTTGAAAATAAAGACTTGGGTCGATACAGTTCAAACTATTCATTAATTTTAATTGTGTTGATTCAGAGGAGGGCAGTAGTTGACAATTTCGCCTCCGTTCATTACTGTGTCCAAAATGATCTGGTAAATTCCCTGGATCAGTCAACAGCATAATGTCTTTCTACTTATATCCTCCGATATGGTCCTTCATACAAAAGGTCACTAGAAAAATCTTTCTGTTGACCTCAAATATATATATTTATACACCTATAAAGTGACTATTTTTGTAGTAAACCACAAAAAATCAAACCTTTTAGCATTTTATCCCTTCATTAATTAGGTTATATTTCCATATGTGTTTCTTCCAGTGAGGTGTCTATAACTTTATCCCATATTAAAGATGGGTGGTTGAACTTGTTAAACAATGGTTATATTTGGCATCATGTGCATTAATCGCTCTTTTTATGCATCCCAGGGTTTAATTTGCCTTTGCAGCTGTTGCCTGGCGCTGTTTCACTCTACTGTAAACTACTGTTACTAACTTCTTTCCCCCAATTGTTCCATTTAATTTTAAAGTAGTGTAATTATTACGGTGGCCTAAGTGCTTATAACCCTACATTTATGTGTACTCAATCTCTGCCTTTTCATGTTTTAATTTGCTGTTTTTAACCACTGTGCGTATGGGATATTAGGACTACAGAAAATGTGTTGAGACATTATGTGATTGATTGCCCAAAGATAAATAGATAACACAGAAAGGTTTTTCTTCTAAGTAAGCTTTTCCAGCTCAGAATCTTCTAGCATCCCCTGAATGAGCCATTAGTTGCATTAACCTCTATGGAGGAGGTTCATTCATGTAGCCGGAGAAGTTCATGTGCCAGTGAAAGAAATCATCACACTACAGTACTTCTGGAGAAGAGCACATAAGAGACTAATCTCATTAATTCATTGTTTCCTACGGTTGCCAGTCTAAAAATTGATCATATAACCTTGCCATTAAACTTGTCTTAAAATAAAAAAAAAATGGCTCTTTAGGGCTAATAGCCCTAGTCACACATGAATATCTTTAATTTGGGCTTTGTGCGCTGAACTTGCGGAAACATTTTTTTTTACTTCAATTTATCGAATAAGTGGGAAATGTACATGCATTCGAAAACCATGCAGATGTGCATTGGAACAGACTTATAATTTTGTTTTTGTTGTTTTTTTGTACTCATCAAAAAATAAAATTGTGGTCCCATAATTTGTGACCTGAGAAACTGTACAATATCCAGAGTAGCATAGTACTCTAGCATTTTTCCCTGCAGAAACAAAAATCAACTAATGTATTGAATGTCTCAACATTGGAAGCTGTGTTACAAGTGCAGACTGATAGAACATTATGCTTTTCACATGTACTGGTGCCAGGTGTATATGTGCAGTGTGAGCTAGTTTTTAGGACTTTGGCAGCAATTATCCGAGCCACTACTGATTTCCTGCAACAATCCTCCCACCCATCAAAAAATAAAATCTGTTCAGATCTTAATAAAATGTTATTGTTTCCCATAAATAAGGAACAAGAACCAGTATTATATGGCAGAGATGTAGGGATTTCTTGCTAAAGGTATTTGGATTTTTTTTGTTTTTTTTTTACATAAATTGGAATGCTGTCACTAAAGTTTTACTAATACACGCAGACAGAGAAAAAAATCTGCCATAAACATGAATGGTTTTTGAGCAAAGCTGTTGCACAGAAGTAAATTCCACTTTGCTCTTACAAGACAGATCCCTAAGCATACTCACACTTTAACTTCACAAACACAACTTGCTTTGCTCTGTTACAAAGAGCATTAGACATAGCTTCTTGGCATAACTTTTTGGATGTGAATTACAGTCTAGAAATTCCAGAGTACAAAAAATAAAAAAAAAACAGGAAGGAGGTAATATCTGGTGCCGGACATCTACCAATGCCCTCTTTTGGGACCAAGGAAGAAGCCTCAATGCATAGCTAATTGATATATATGGTTTTGGAGCTTCTGCCACTCATTCCTGTACCATTGCAATTGTGCCACCTACCCCTCCTGCTTAGTAGATTTGTTCTTCATAGCATGACTGGCTGCCAGTGACTCTTGGTCCTTGAGTTAAATGTTTAATATTAAATATGTATTTGGTGGCCATATCCTTAAAAACAGATGCCTACACTAGTGACGAACACAAATTTCAGAAAGTTATGTTTTAATAAAACGGACGAGTTCTCGGCACAGTGGAGGCAGCCATTTTGTGGGCTTAATTAATATTTGAATATTTAGACAATTCACTAGGAACTGTTAATGTCATGGAAACATTAGCAGCCCTTGAAGGGTAATTTAAATATTATTCAGGAATGTTTTTGTTTTTTTGGGGTTTTTTTTTTGGAACCTTATTGAAAAGATTACATTTGTGTAACAGACTGCAGTTCCAGAGTCAAGATGCAGTAACATAATGTAAGAATTTTTGGAATAAATAAAACCTAATGTTTTTTTTGGAAATGTTGACTTTATTAACTTTTTTTTTTTTTTTTTTTTTTTTTTTTTTTTTAACTTTGTGCACAATACCGAGCTGATTCAGACTTTGTAGACTGAAGGCACCATGGTCCTTTGATCATTTCTGGCTTCCAAATTTGTGCCTGTTAGGGACTGAAAGAGAAGAAATTTTTTACATTAATCACAACGATAAATTCCTTAACTGATTTCTAACAGACTTAACGGCCCCATGAAACACAATTATGGGCATTTTTATTATTTATTATTAGCATTTAGTCATGCCTAGGAGCTTGGGTATTATTTTCCAAGCCGTAATGTGTACTCTTGTTGATGACCATTATTCTTTAAATTCACAAAGTGAATAAACACTTGTTTTAAGAGCATCTAAGAAGCACACATACATAAAGTGACCCAAACATCTGCACATAGCAGGCCAGGCCTAAATATTGATATGTAGCTTGTGCACACTATATTTGCTAGACAGGTCTACAGAACTTGCTGAAATTTTATTACCTTTACCCCCAACACCTCTGGTTTTAACTTTCCCTAATCAACTGGGATTGAGAGGTTTGTGTGTCCACTGTCTTTTTCCCCATATCGGAAATTTATTTTTGGTAAGTATGATGATACTATTTTACCTTCTTCATTTCGGTTTACATGGAAGAGGGCACCAACCAGTTTATTGCAATTCCTTCATCAAGTACTACCATGAAGTCTTCCAGGAACACTTTAGCTTGAGGGCCCAAAATGCAGATGTTGCTTTTGTAGAATGAGCATTATTATTGTTTATTTTTAAGGCCTATGAGTTCTGGACAGTAGGCTTAACAGCATAAGTAATACAGGGGCATACAAGGTAGACCAAAGCAATGTAATGAGATACCTCTTAGGGTACATGTAGCACACGTAAAGAACCTAGGGCCTAAATTGAGCTCCCCAGCCTTCTGTCCTGCCATCTGTTGTTGTTATTACTGGCTGAGTTTTCAATTAGATTTCTATCTTTGAATTGGGTACATGCATCTACTATTTCAATTTATTTACAAAAGATGAGGGAATCAATATCAACTAGTTACCTATAGTGATTCCACTAGTGCAGAAACTTCAATTATGAGGGAAAAATGTGGAATATAGTCCGCTTGATACGTGTTTGCAAATTATATATACATTAATTTGCTGTAGTCAGTGGCTTCTGAACAAATTCCTGGATCCAATTATTTACCTCTTGCACTTCCTTTATGAAACGGCTCCATCCTGATTTGCCTTCAACCCCTCTGCTCTTTAGCACCTCTGCTTCTGATCCCCCTCCCACCCCACTCCGTCCTCTTTCTATTGGAGTACCCAAAGGCTTTGTCCTTGACCCTATGATCTTTCTCCACACTACCTCTCTTGGTGAGCTTATTCAACATTTGGCCTCCAATACCACCTTAAGGGTGACTCCAAGGCAGTGGCCTACTGTCTCACCACTCCTCCCTCTAGAATGTAAGCTCTCATGGGCAGAATTCTCTCTACCTATTGTCCCATGTTTGTCTACTGTCTGACTGCTTAGTACGTCCTGTCATGTTTTTTGCTGCACGCCAGGTGAGTCCCCATTAGCATCACACTCATCTGTGCTACTTATGTGTATTACCTCATCTATTTGTTACTTGCTTCTGTATCCGGCGCTATGGAATTTGGTGTCTTATAAATAAATAATCTTTTGAAGTACCTGGATTATCAGGAGTAGGTTAAGGATTGCACTAAACGCACCAATGATAAAATATCGCAAACCTCTCTTTATGCTTTTGCAGTTTCACACTGTGATGTTTAGCAATAATTGCTGGATTATTTTCTAGCGCTAACCTGTTTCTACAGTTTTTGGTGTCTTTCATATAACAAATAGTTGCGGAAGAGCACGGAATAACATGGTAACCTTGATTAGCCGCCTCCAATACCAATGTGTCTTGGAGTGCTTGAGAACACACAGGCCAAAACTCTCAAAATTCTATCTATGCTGGAATGGTAAGCTCACCTTCCTAACAATATTTCTCTTGGGGGTATAGTAGTGGGTCCAGGAGTCTTTTTGTCACTTTATCAACTTGCTTGATCTTTTACTCTCCTCCCCTACTATGCTCCTCCTTTCCTGTGGTTTCCTCAGTTTATTTAAAGTGACTAGGAGCAAAGGTCACTGGGGTATAGGCTCCTGCCTATACCAAGTTAGTTTTAGCATTTTCATGTTTTTATTTCCCAATATAGGTGCATCGCGGTGCTCAAACTCAAGACCCAGGCGAGTGACTAAGATATTTCTGCTCTACTCACTCCGGGTCCCGCACCAGGTAAGAAGAGACTGTTCTCTCTTACCTAGCACCTCTGCTGGCATTCCCCCTAGAAACGAGCTTACAAGGGGCACTTTGGAAACAAAGGGGCACAGCGATCACGGGGAAAGAAAGCCCCATTCATTAACTTACAGGACCGCAGCCTCAGCCTTTGTTATTGGACAGTGGAGTGAAGCCGCAGCAGCCCCTCCTCCCCGTCCATTATTAATGCCGGCAAGCCCGCTCCGCTTGCGTCTCCCTAGACAACGAGCAACAAGAGGGACTAAAATCAGCGCTCACACTGCTTAGGAGGTGAGGCGACTGTAATAGCGGTACACGCACCTGGGCACTGTAAATTGCAAAGTGCGCCATCCAGACTCGCGGTGGCCATATTGGGGGACACACAGGAAGTCGGGGCAGCTAGGAAGGAGGAGTAAACATCTAACTTCCTCCCATTCATGCATTTCCTGCCGTGAACAGAGCAGACTCCTCACGTGGAGACACAGGACAACATCGTTTAATACCGCTGCTCGATTCTGCCTCTCCTCAACTACAGTGCTAAGCTGTCTGGTATCGTTACAGGCTTTTGCCAATTAAGCGTTTCAGACAGGGTTGTGGTTTTCTGGGATTGTAATTTCTTTACAATATTACCTTTTCACATACAGCACTGTAATAATCTATTGTTGAGGGAAGTCTGCTTTAAGATTATAGGACTACCTAGTATAGTGACTCGGTAGACTCCTATCTTAGCAGTTTTTTTGCTTTAATTCTTTAATACAGTTTGTGTTATCTGTTACTTAAACAAGGGCAATGCCTGAGAAGGGAACAGCTAAAAGCAAGGGAGACTCTGTAGCTTCTGTGTTGTATTAAACCTGCGCCAAGTGTAAGACAAAATTTTCTGTTGGACAGACAAACCGAGAGGCTCTCTGTGCAGCCTGTATCGCTGACGCCCAGGCGCAAAACAGTTCAACCCAGGAGGTGTCTACAGTTGTGGAAGTACCACTTTGGCTCCAATTCTTCTCAGCAGCCATGGAAAGACTGACTAACGTGATGCTATGGGTAACAGAGGTACGTGAAAACACTACTCCACTCACCCTCATACACAGTCAGGCTGACGAAGCCAGAGTCTCCCAGGCTGATGCAACCCACAGGCAGGATATATTGTTATCTATTACTCAGGGGCAAAAGAATTGTTCTGGACACTGTTTTAGACCGAGATCAGGAGTCAGACCTCTCCTCAGCAGAGAAAGGGGAGTTAGAGTTGGACCCAGAGGAGGAAGGCCGTCATGACACTGATGCGGCCTCGGCACATAGAGTCGATAGTCTCATTCTAGGCATCGGACACATTGGGTTTTGCTGAACTGGAACCCTCAGCACCGGTAGGGGTTTCCCTTTTCAATAAAACCAAGGCACAATTAGCAGCCTTTCCACATTCTCCGGAAATGCTGAAAATTATAGCTGAAGCTTGGCAAAAACCCAATAAGCTTTTTGATGCCAGGCAGATTCAAGTCCCTTTACCCTTTACCACCAAAGGACACTGTAAAATGGGAGTCCTTACCTAGAGTAGACACCCCAGTAGCACGATTGACATCCTCATTCAAGAGCCGATAGCCCTTAAAGATCACACAGATAAAAAGTGCGACTTAGCACTCCGCTCAGCATATACTGCGATTGGCAGTTTGTTTAGACCAAACATGGTCGTAGCTTGGGCAAACAAGGCCATTCGGCTATGGACTAGATATCAGTCCTTTCGGAGTTTTACCCGAGGCAGGGGGGCCCCGGCAAGAGGTCAATACACTGCTCCCAGGGGAGCATTTAACAGAGGCGCAGCTAGGCGAGAAGTCTCGCACCCAACGGACAAAAACTCTGCTTGACAAAGCCTTTCTAGGGGAGACACAGGTGGGAGCACGACTTCTTAGATTCCGAGATCAATGGTGGGCCTCCACCACGGATCTTTGGATTCGAGGAATAGTGTCCGAGGCTATGTCATAGTCCTAGCCCAGTCCCCAAAACAGAGGTTCTTCGTCACTCCCCTTCCCCTGTGCCCACTAAAGCGCTTCAGGAGGCCATTCAAAAACTACTAACAGTACAAGTGATAGTACAGGTACCTCCCCTGGAAAGGGGACGAGGATTTTACTCCCAACATCTTCCTCGTACCAAAACCGGACAGCACCTTCCGGCCCATTCTAAATCTTCAGTTGCTAAACAGACAACTAAAGATTCAGAGCTTTCGTATGGAGTTCCTTCGTTCAGTAATAGCAGGTATAGAACAAGGAGAATTCCTAGCTTCCATAGACATATATGGAAGAGAAACCAGTGCCTACTACGCTTTGCAGTAGGAAAGGCACATTTTCAGTTCAAGGCCCTACCCTTTGGTCTAGCCACTACACCCAGGGTATTAACCAAGATTATGGCAGTCATGGGCAGGCCTCTTGTGTCAGAGGGGAATAACTATCATTCCCTATCTCAACGACTGTCTCACCAGATAGAGTTAGCAATGCAGTTCCTTTGAAAGCATGGCTGGGTGTGGAACATACCAAAGTTGTCACTGGTCCCAGCGCAACAAATGCATTTCCCTAGCCTGATATTCTATACCCAGACCCAAAGGATATATATTCCACTGGACAAGGCCCTATCACTGCGCAGAAAGACCAAGGCCCTCCTAGCAAAGAAGAGGGTCTCTATCCTCAGTTGCATGCAACTCTTGGGGACAATGGTCTCGGTATTCGAGGCAGTGCCATTCGCGCAGTTCCACTCACGTCCACTTCAAGCAGAGATCCTACACAAGTGGTCAGGATCTCAAAATCATTTAGACAGGCAGATAATTCGCCTGTCCACGGACACAAGGGGGTATCCCTTGCTTGGTGGACATCGAAAGCCAACCTGGAAAAGGGCCAGTCTCTACAGACCTCGTCTTGGACTCTTGTCACAACGGACGCGAGTCTGTCAGGGTGGAGGGGGGGCGTAACCAGGGCACCTGAGGCTTCAGGGCCTCTGGTCCCCCCCAGGAAACTTCACTGCCGATAAACATTCTGGAGCTCAGAGCAGTATACATGACACTTACAAGAGCTCAGGAGTTCCTAACAGGAAAACCCCTTCAAATACAATCGGACAACGTCACTACGGTGGCATACATAAATCACCAGTGCGGCACTCGCAAGCAGAGCGGCCATGCGAGAGGTGGACATATGACATGGGCAGAGCATCATGTTCCAAAGATTTCAGCCATTTACATCCCAGGGGTACAAAATTGGGAGGCCAATTTCCTCAGCAGGCAGACGTTCCATCCAGGAGAATGGGCCCTAAACAAGCAGGTGTTTTTCCTTCTGGTGGATCGTTGGGGCAGGCTGGAGATCGACCTGATGGCGTCCAAACTAAACCATCAGATCACCAGATATGGGTCAAAAGCAAGAGACTCACAGACGCCATGACTGTTCCATGGCGATTTTGGATGGTGTACATATTCCCTCCAATTCCCATGGTGGCTCGAGTCCTAAAGAAGTTAAAAGAGAAAAGGTTCCCGCAATACTAATGGCCCCGTATTGGCCACGCAGAGCGTGGTACTCAGACCTACTAGGGCTGGCAGCAGCCCCTCCATTCCGCCTTCCCATGAGAACAGACCTTCTACTTCAAGGTCCTTTTCAATACCAAGGTTTGGATCGATTAGCTTTGACGGCGTGGCTGCTGAGACCCTAATACTCAGAGCTTGGGGGGTTCTCGCAGCAAGTAATTTCTACCATGATCAAAGCCCGTAAGTCATCATCGTCTTCCAAATACTACAGAGTTTGGAAAACATATACTGTGGTGCGAGTCTAAAGGACTCCACACCTCAAAATTTACACTTCCCCAGTTGCTGGACTTCCTACAGGAAGGTCTACAAAGGGGCCTCCGTCTCGGATCACTCAGAGTACAGGTATCTGCTCATTCCGTGTACTTCCAGCGAAAGATAGCAGATCACAAAGACATTAAAATGTTTCTACAGGGGGTCCTACATATACAACCCCCATTCTGCCATCCAGTAGAGCCCTGGGACCTCAACCTAGTTCTACGGGCTCTCACTAAACCACCCTTTGAACCTTTAGACTCGGTGGCCTTGAGACACCTGACGTGGAAGACTTCATTCCTATTGACCCTAGCTTCAGCTCGTAGAGTGTCAGAACTAGGGGTGCTTCGCTGCGACCCCCCCCCCCCCCCCCCTTCCTCATCTTCCATGTGGACAGAGCGGTACTTCGCACAAAACTATCTTTCAGCCCAAAAGTAGTATCCAGATTCCACTTGACTCAGGAGATTGTAGTACCAGTCTTCCGCTCCTCCCAGGATTCCCAGGAACAGGGATTTCAATTACTGGATGTAGTTCGAGCATAACAGTATTACATAGACCACTGAGGCGCAGAAGCGAGGATGGCCAGCGTCAAAACAGTCTATTGCACGCTGGATTACATCCACCATCTGGGAAGCCTATTTACAGGCCGTTCCCCCAAAATTAAAGGCTCACTCTACCAGGGCAGTAGGCACTTCCTGGAAAGCTCGACACGGAGCGTCGGCAGAGCAGTTGTGTAAGGCAGCGACATGGTCTTTTGTCCACACTTTAACAAGGTTCTACAGATTACAGGCCTTTGCATCGGCTGATGTAAGCTTTGGCTGCAGGATTTTACGCGCAGCTGGCCCAGAGCAATCCCTCCCTTGAGCTAGCTTTGGTATATCCCCAATGTCTCGGAGTGTCCCCCAATGGCAGGAAAGAGAAAATAAGATTTTTACTCACTGTAAAATCCATTTCTCTGACTCTATTGGGGGACACTGCGCACCCTCCCTTGCTCTGTTTCTAGTTCTGTGTGTGAAAAATTATTTATTGACTGTACAAAGTCTTAAGCCCTTCGGGAATGTTGTTTTCTTTTCACCCTTTCCTCTCACGCTTGGTTAGTCAAAACTGAGTAAACCACAGGAGAGGAGGGGCATAGTAGGGGAGAAGAGTAAAAGATGAAGCAAGTTGATAAAGTGACCCACTACTATACCCCCAATGTCTTGCAGTGTCCCCCAATGGAGTCAGAGAAATGGATTTTACGGTGAGTAAGAATCTTGTTTTTTTGCACCTTGCCACCTTTTGGAGTAACAGGGAATTGCCATTCTTCCAGTATGCTATTGGTGGCTTTCCTAGACTTTTTTGTTTCTTTGACACCTTGAAAGTCACCTGATCATTCTCTGCCTAATTCACAGATACTATTTGAGTCCAAATAACTGATCACATTCAAAAGGTCAAGGGCAAATCTTACCTTTGGAAAGTGTTTGTGCATGTCTTTGTGTAATTTTCTCTTATGGCTTCAAATAAATTTTTCAATTGTAAATTAATGCAGTATCCTAATGTCTTGTAGCTCATCTATGACTGTCTCTTACTTATACAGTGACTATTCAAGTTTTTTAAACCAGATACTTATTAATCAGGCAACCATGGCGAAGACTTATATACAGCTTCAGGAACTATATATGCTCTTTTAAGTAAAACGGCCAGAGGGCGGTCCTGCAGAACATTAAATAAAACAGCTAGCTGCCTAGATAATTTAAAGGCTTTGGTGAAGACAGAAGGAAACAAGAAAGACAAAACTATATTTACTAAAAGTTACAGAAGGACATTTACAAACCAGTTAATGTAAATTGCCTTCAATCCCCCACTGCTTTCTGAATAAAGGAACACCTGAACAAATTCATTTTCTTCAGAATAGGAAAGAGATGTTATATTTTATGTAGTATCAGTGAGTTGTGCTTATGCAGAATACTTTAAAGGGTGAAAGCTGAGATTTAGGATGTGACAGGCTTCTACCCACCATTTGTCATTATCAGAGACTTTCAATAGTATTGTAGATCACAAACACCTGTGGAGAGGTTCACTTGACATACTAAATCAGCTTGGAAAACGCTCCCGGTCAACCAATTTCTGAGAGCTGCAGCAACACATCAACAATGAAAAGGTAAGTGGTCAAGTACAAGTGGGAAGGGTTGAGTAAATAAGTGTTGATGAGTCTATTGGTGCAGTGTTAAATGGACAAGAGCGTGACTAGCGCGCAATGCAACATGGTGGATTGCTCAGTTTTTAAAGAGTGGAAAATGTCCGGGCTAGTACAATAAATGTGCAAAGTCTGCAGGTATAAATCACTTATACAAACTGCATTAGTATTTCGCCTGACCCAACAAGGTTTTGGGCATGAAATCAGGGGGCAAAGTGGGCACAGATAGCATTTAGAGCATTTTGAATAAGTAGCTGCAATTTTGCAAGGGTTGATGTTTATATTAAAAATTGCAATAGAAATAAATCCAATATCACTTTGTCCAAGATAAAATAGACTATATACATTATCAATGGGTAAAAAGGACCAATATGAACAAAACTTCAAACACTCAATTCTACTACAATCCCACCACAAAACAACTAATACACCACTTCACAAATATATAAAAGACAAAAAAAACACAAAACAAAAACTTTACATGAGCGAAACATGCCAACCCCTAGCACAATACTCTGCATTACCACAACCCTGCCACCAATCTATAATACCACCCACACATCCTTTACTGTCAGGTAATGAAAGCAAATTTTAAATGTATGTAAACCTAACTATAAAAAAAAAGGGATTTCCACAAAATCTAATAGTGAAAGAATGGGATAGATAGCCAAGAAGGGAGAGACTTCCAGATGTTAGCTACCACTTAAGGAGGTCGCAACTCCCGCCAGAGTCTACCCCAGCTCGCAGCATCCATCTGGCCCCTCTCCATTACCCTTATTTTCCAAACCTCGTGCAGAATACTATCCACCACCTCACTACAGGAAAGGATTTTGCCCCTAATGGACACTAAACACCGTGCGCTCCACATGTAAAACCTAACCACTACGCTTACTAAAAAATGAGTGCTTAAATCAAAATCACACCTTTTGAGCGCTCCATACACCCACTCAGGGTAACTAAGCCCCCAAAGACATGGAAGGCCTAAGGTGTGGGGCACTCTCTTGTAAACCTCTATATTAAAAGGATACTGAAGCAAGTGGTCCATTGTCTCCACCTCTCCGTGACATTGCTCCCCTGGACAACCACGATCATCTACACCCCTATGCTTCAGGTTGCCCTTAACGAAGAGCCTCCCGTGAAATGCAAGCCAAGTGAGATCTCTTGGAATTCACCAAAGACAGACCCTTCGAGCCCATATCACCTGTGCAATCGTTTGGTATCGGGCACATCAAAGTGAGTACACAAAATCTCCAACACCCTTCTAGAGGAGTTTTTTTTGCCTCACCCACCTCAATCTGCCATTTCCTTGTCACCTTTAAACCCTGCACCACATAGGCCGGGAGGTATCCATGCTTAACTCGAAGATGTTTTATGGGACCCCCATCCAACCATGCGTTGAGAAAGGGGTGCACCCAAACACGAAAGCCAGCTACCCCCCGAGGGGGAGACTCGAAAAAGAGACTTCCGAGATGAAGCTTCAAGAAGGCAGTACTAAAGAACAGCACTGGGTTTACCATTCCCAGGCCACCTTCATCCTTCGGTTTGTAGGTCACACTCATCTTGATGAAGTTCAACTTGTTCCCCATAGCAACTGAAAGAACAAGGAAGTGACCTTGACCCTTAATGATTCTGCCAACAGACATATGTAACTGACGTACAAAAAAATTGGAATCAAGTAAGTCTTGATCAAATCAATCTGTTCTCTGTAGGGCAGCTACCACTTCTTCCAGTTATCCACCTTATAGGCGGCATCTGCTAGTTTCAATTTCGCTGAGCAGAATCACCCGAACCAAATAAATGTCTAAGATTTTAACCTCTCGACTGGCCTGAGGGAGCGCATTCAGAAGGACAAACTGCCGTCCTTCCTTCCCTAACCAGAGAACTTCACTCTTGGCTTATCTCTGAGCCCAAAGCCTCAGAATATTCGCATATTAGATTTTCAATGCCACGCGCCTCGGCCATGTCTGACAAGACGATTGTGACATCATCAGCGTAGGCTGCTACCATCAAAGGAACATCCACAGCCAGCTGCACTCCCCTCACTGCACCGTTCTCAATCCTCCTGATAAAAGGATCAATCGCAAATATATAGAGGAGAGGGCTCAAGGGACAACCTTGGCTGACTCCAGTTGACACCGCAAAAGTAGGACGCACCCAACAATTTACAAGAGGGAAGCTCTCGGCCAGCCTATAAATGGTACGTAGCCAATCAACCAACCTCACTGGCAGACCATACCTCTCAAGAAGTGGCCACAGATATTCAAGATTGACACAATCAAACGCCTTAGATTGATCAAGCGCCAGAAGGTACTTACCCCACTTCTCAGCCCTGCACCGCTCCACGGCCTCCCGGACGCCAAAGACAGCATTAAAGATGCTTCGACCCTTCACCGTACAGTGCTTAGAAGTGGCTTGATACTTCCATAATCCTGTTAAAAATGACCTTCGCCAGAATATTTCTACCTGAATTGAGAAGAGCGATGGGGCGTCAATTCTCTATCCTGGGTGGGTCTTTCCCCTTAGATAGCAAAATAAAGGCGGACTGCCTCATGAAGGGAGGGAGTAACCCTCTATCCAAGCTCTCATTAAAAACCGCCACTAGGTGTGGGCCAGGAGGTCCACAAAGGCTTTATAAACCTCTGAGGTTAAGCCATCCGGGCCTGGGGATTTCTTATTTGATAAACTATCAATTGCCCTCCTGACCTCGTCCACCATTATCTCAAAATCCAAGGGATCAAGAGAAGCCTGATGGCCACCAAGTCCAGACATCCCCCTCAGAAACCGTTCCATCTTCTCTCTAAGTACCTTCCCAGACAAAAGGTCAGAGTAGAAGGTGTGCACGACTGACAAGATACCTCCTTGGTCTTTCCGGAGGACCCCTCTGTTATCGCGCAGTTCCCTCACCTCCTTCGCATCAACCGAACTCTTACAGTTAAGGTCGGGATCCGCAGAGTGGTACTTACCGTAGTCTCTTTCCAAAACCAAAGAGGCATAACTGTCATACTGGCACTCTTATCTGGGATTTTACCCAGAAGATTTCCCCACTATCTCCACCCTCAGAAATCAGAAAATCAAGTTACCGTCTCAGGGCATGGCAGACATTCTTTTTTTAATCCAATTCCTCTGAACTACCAGTTCCCTAAAGAACCTCCGAGTTCTTCCTTTGATTTTCTCCCACCACTCTGGCCTAGCCCAACCTGTGTCCAAAAGTGTTTTTTGGGTTTCAAGGAAGTCCCTAAAGGATTGTCTAACTTCATCATCATCCAGAAGGCTAGAGTTAAGACGCCACAGGCCTCTGCCTTTCTGAGGGGTGTCTAAAGTGTTCAAAGCAAACGTGATCCGAGAACTCTACCGCCATCAACTTTGGAGTTGTTGTGACAGAGCTCCCTTTAACAAAAAACCTATCTATTCTTGACCTACTTCTACCTCTAAAAAAGGTGAACCCCGTGAGGTATGGAGAGTGACAAATATGCACATCTACCAGCCCAGCCTGACTTAGCATATTAACTAAGAAACCTGCCCAGCAATGTCCACAAGCCTTCCCTATCCTCTGGCCTAACAATGGCGTTAAAATCACCCCCGAAGACAATCTGCTGGCCCGTAAAAAGGTAAGGTTTAATTTCCTTGAAAAGGTATTTCCTGCCCTGTTGGATCTGTGGACCATAAATATTTATCAGCCTCAGGACCTGTATGGTTATGGAAACATCCATAACCATACATCTGCCCATGCTTATTTCTATAATCCGCTAAATGTTTACAATGCCAGTAAAAACGACTGCCACTCCACCATACGGCTCGGCCGCAAGAGACCAATAGGAGGGACCTCGCCTCCACTCCCGTTTGCATTTGTGGAGGTCCGCGAGGTGCCCAACCCTAGTCTCTTGCAAAAACAAAAAATCAAAGGCCAAATAACGAGCTCGATCAGAATGCACAGATGCCACATTAATGGTGGCAAACTGTATGGGTTGGGCAGCCATCACTAAAGATTATAGGCATGGGCATTGCCTTCATTACCTCTCAGCATTATATTACTTTACACCTATAAGACCTTTGACCCTATCCCCAGATCCTGTACATCATCACTTCTGGCCAGAGAATCTTCTGACCGAATCACACCGTCAATCCCCCCGAGTTCTCACCTTCTGGATATATTTCTTTCCCTCCCCTCCCCCCCTGGTTCCATCCCACCCACCTCCCTCCTATCCTCCTCCCTATCCCCCCGGTTCCCTCCACCTGAACTACAAATTACCTCAAAGATGGTGTCAGTATCGTCAGAAACCTTAGTAGGCCCCACCTACTTGAATAACAGACTTGCGAGTACATTTTTCACCCACAATATTGATTTCCCCACAATTCTCACCCCCTGCTACACCACCTGTTCCAACCTCAGCACCCACCACCTTTTGAACAAAGGGATCAGCCTGCCTAACCCTAACATTTGCCTTAGATCTCTGCACTTTGGACCTCAGGACCATCTCTGCACCAGAGGTGCACACAATTTCCCCATCCTCTTCATCACTTGACAGGGAAAAAAAAATCTGTTGGCCAAAACAACTGGTTCAGGAGAGCTTGGACTCGCCCTAACCCCTTTCCGCTCTCTTACCACCTTCCAGCTTCCACCTTCCACCTTTTTCCATATCCTCCTCCCCACCTTCCTTACTAGTACTAGGCTGTGCTGTGCCCACCTTTTGACCTTGGCTTAGGCTGCGGTTTCTCATTCTGTAGCTGAGCAGACATCCCATACCTAGGTCTTAGCTGAGGCTTATATTGAAATAAACACTTTCCTAGGTTTCACGTTAGGAGGCCTCCTCTCTTCTCTCTCTACCTCTTCAGCCTTTTCCGCCATCTCAGCATCGGATTCCCTATTGTGGTGTGCGTGGGGACAGTTGGTGAAAGAATGTCCCACTTCTCCACACAGGTTACATCTGATTACTTTACAACCTTTTGCCGTATTTCCAAGCTCTTGGCAATGCGCACACCTAACAACATCACATTCCCTGCTAAAATGGCGGAAAGAACCGCAGCGATAACATGCCAGGGGCTGGCCCGGATAGAAGCACTGGATTCTGTCCCTGCCTATATAGGCTGCAGATGGAAGGTGGACTGGTCTAAAATCCAGTTGCCTCAGGCTAATAACAGCCATCCAGGCCCCACCCCAGACGTGCCTCTCCGAATCTGGAACCTTAACTAGAGGAGATTCCATTATTGCATACCGTTTTACCCAAAAGGAAAGGTCTTCCACTAATAAGGATTCGTTGCGTACCAATATAGTCATTCAGATGTTATTCTGCTTGGTTATGGCTGAAGCCTCATAATCCCCCCAGGGGGACACATTCTTGACACTCCCCCACCGTGCTCAGAAATTCTGGAGGCCATAGGGGGTCTCAAAACTTAGATCAAACTCAGCTGTCCCCACTGGGTGAATACAGGCAAAGAGATCCTTGGCCACAAATCCCAATCCAAATACCTGGTCCACAAAAGTACCCCTATCTGGTGGGGAACCCTCCCCTTTCCATTTCAGTTGGACTACATTCCTTCTATTTGGTGATTTTCCCAAATTTGGCTGTGCTGGGGCTGATTTTTGCCCCCCCCAGAATTCTGGCATATGAATTGTATGGCTGCTTTTCCTGACCCCCCCCATCGTTATACCCTTCACTCCTTACTTCTCCACTCATACTCCTATTCCCCTCCCTAGCCTTTCTTTCCTGCTCATTTTCTAAAAAAAAAAAAAAAAGTAATTTCAGGTTCCTTAACAGAAACACCCATTTCCAACAGGCTATTATCAGTCACTTTCTTTACTCTCGTTGGTACATCCCAGTCTGCTTTTAACTTTTCTCTGGCTGCTAGGCAGTCCTTGGTCACCATACGAATTAAATTACTTCTTATGCTGAACTTAGACAAATTAGCATCACTTGCACCAGGCATATTCCTTTTTGCAACATTCTCGCCTGAAGTAGTCTCCATTTGCACAAGACTGCCTGAGGCCCCTGCTGCTTGCATACCTATGCCTAGTGCATCTGCTTCATGCCTGTCATGTCCAGGAAAGGGGATGCCAGCCTTCTCAAATATTTTTGCAACAGCTGCAGGAAAGTCTACCACAGCCAGCGACATTTCTGCAGACACCCCCTGAATCTTTCTGTACTGCGGCTGCAGATCCCCACTTGCAGATTTCCTTGTAGATGTTATCAGCCTGGGAATCCCTTTATTCAGTGGCAGCTGGACTATGGTCTCTGAGACTTCTTGGGATGAAATTACTGCAGGAATTTTCTCTATCTCCCTCTGCTGGATGTTCTGTGAATAACATGCTGACACACTGCTAGGCTCAGTCCCAGAGAGGATGAGGTCACGACCTGGAAGTGCTCTCCCTGCTGCATCCATGTTGCCAGAGTCTTCCACAGCTACCCCTGACTGCACAACCGTTTGTATACTGTTTTCCAATAAATTAATTTGTTCTAAAGTCACATTGTCTGTATTTTGTACATAGTATGAATGAACAGGCAAATTAGGTGGCATTTGTGATCTCTGTGTACTCAGAATTTTGCATGCTGGTCACTGATTCTTCCTCTGCACTTGTAGATTCAGCTTCCTCAGCATTTATCCAGGCACTTAGTAAACGCACTGTTGCTTCTTTATCTTTTTGCACACTTTCCAGTTCTTTTATTTCTTGGGGAAAAACTGCTCTATTTGAGCTAAAGGCTTTGTTTCTTTTCTTTTTAAGCAACTGTATCTGCTCCTTTAACTTCTCCATCTCACTTTTGTCTACTTCTAGTTTACTTTTCACTTCTTGCAACTCCATGGTATCACCCCTGTCACCAGAAGCACCATTCTCCTCTTTACTGTTTTCACAGTCAGTATCCATTACAGAGGCATTCTCTGCTGAAATTGTGGACTCTGTCGTTATCCTTCTCTTTACATTGCACCTTCTCCCCCAGTATTGCACCTTTAGCCACCGCAACATCTTCTGGGGCCTTAACCCCCTTTTTCTTTGCTTGCACAGGCTGAGTTCGTCCTCCAGGTTTTACCTCCCCAGATTTGGGGGGCTTCTAGGAAATCCCTGAAACACCTGCAGCTCCCTTTTTCCTACCCCGTTTGGGGTAATCACGATGCGGTTCATTTCCAGGCCTTACTCACTGGCTGCTGGTACTCACTGGTGTTTCTGTAAGTAGGCCTGGACTAGGCCCAACAGCCTGGGGACTCTACCAGGGAGGATCCCCAGGAGGTTCCATGAAATCTGGATAGACAGCAAACAAAGGTATGGAAGTCAGGAGCTCACAAGCACACCTTAATGCCTTTGGGCCAGCAATTTGACAGTGGGAACCAACATAGGGTGATCAGTCACATATAAAACACCTGTCTTTTGCCTGCCCCAACCATGTTTTGGGCATGCAATCAGGTGGCAAAGTGGACACAGATAGCATTTTGAGCATTTTGAATAAGTAGCTGCAATTTTGCAAGGATTGATTTTTTTATTTATTTTTTTAAATTAAAAATTTCAACAAAAATACCAAATCACTTTGTCCAAAATAAAATAGACTGTATACAACAGCAAGGGGTAAAATTGACCAATAGGAACTAAATTATGTTATTAAATTGAAAGCATACTTGTTTTCTGTTTTGAAATGATTTATCCCTGTGTATTTATCTACCTATATATGTATATACTCAGCCACTTCATTTTGTTCAGCTTTTGTCAAGTAAACATTTGTATATTTAACAGACACAAACAGGAGTTGAGCGTAAGTGGCTGAGTGTGACAATGGGCATTTCTTGTCGCTACAATTATCGCAGGAACACTGTGCCTTTTTCTGTCATCTATAATGCATGCAAAGCTTTTTCCACTTGGTGATTGGCTGTTTAAAAAGAAGAAAATGAAATCGGAAATATTCCAGTTTGGAAAAAAAGAGGATGGGAAACTATTATGAAGTGCTTATTTTCTATGCTTACACATTAGCAAAAAGAAAAACACACAAAAACTATTTATAGCCACACAACCCAAAAATGATGCAATTGTTTTGTCAAATTATATGCTGTAAATGCAAAATGATACAAACACCGATGCAGAGGTTTATAATCTTCATCAATCATCATCATTTATTTATATAGAGCCACTGATTCCACAGCGCTGTACAGAGAACTCATTCACATCAGTCCCTACCCCATTACAGTCTAAATTCCCTAAGACACACACACACACACTAGGGTCAATTTTTGAAAGCAGCCAATTAACCTACTAGTATGTTTTTGGAGTGTGGGCGGAAACCCACGCAAACATACAAACTCCACACAGATAAGTCAATGGTTGGGAATTGAACTCATGACCCCAGTGCTGTGAGGCAGAAGTGCTACCACTTCGCCACCGTGCTGCGCTCTGAGTTGTCACCCACCTGGCTCTTTCATAGCTGTCCACTGTTAATATGTTTTGTATCCACGAACGACGGCAAAGCACATTATATATAGGATGCATGTTTTCATAAGGGCTCCTTCTCTCCATTTAATTGGTAACTTCCGCAGTGGAATGCATATGCGTGTGTGTTCCACTAACTATATTTTAGTATACATTAGAAGAAGGTACCCCTCTACAAGTCCATGTCTTTGGCAATTTAAAGCGAACAACTGTAGCTCCACAACAGCATAAGCGATTTGTATGTTATACCTCTATTATTACTATTATATTACTGATAGTGCAGTTTCCAGACCAGGTGTAGTTCCACACATGGATGAGCCTCGGTGATATGTTATCATTGGACTCCGTCCACACGAGGTCTCAACCTCAAGCTGGCCCCACCCCCTGCAACCTGCACGACCCGGAAGCGGCATCTATAGCAGCGACCCCGGGGGGGATTTAAATCGTGTCAAGAGTAACAGTGCAGGAGCATGTTACGGTGAGTGCTGGCAGCGGGACGGGGGAGGAGGCCGGGTGCATTGTTCTGTGACTGACGCCAGCCAGGAGGAGACAGCGGGTTGTCCCCTTGTGGTTGGGAGCTAGGGGCACAGGCATTGAACGAGTCCCCCCTCATTATCGTAATAACCAGCTCAATAATGGTTATTTCATCCTCATGGCACACCATAATAGCACACAAGCTTTCTTTAACGTCAAGTAGTAGTGGGATCAGAAACAGACCTTTGTCACTCTAGGCTGACTGATATGTTGTGCTCCGTATATGTAGTCCTGTCAGTGGAAGTTAACAGGTGAGAGATCGGAGACACAGGTAAGTCACTCGAGTATAAGCCAAGGAGGGCTTTTTCAGCATAAAAAATGTGCTGAAAAACTCTGCTTATACTCGAGCATATACGGTATATAATTCTAATTTGTGAAGTGATGCAGTAGTTTTTGTGGAGGGATTGTTGGTCCATTTTACCCCTTGATGTTGTATACAGTCTATTTTATTTTGGACAAAGTGATTTGGGATTTATTTTTGTTGAAATTTTTAATTAAAAAAAAATTAATCCTTGCAAAACTACAGCTACTTATTCAAAATAACAAAAATGCTATCTGTGCCCACATTGCCACCTGATTTCATGCCCAAAACAGCGTTGGGCCAGGTAAAATACAGATGTTTTATATGTAACTGACCACCCTGAGTTGATTCCCACTGTCAAATTGGTGGCCCAACGGCAAAACTGTAGCTACTTATCCAAAATGATAAAATATGGCGACTTTGCCCCTGATTTCATGCCAAAAACCTTGTTGGGTCTGGCAAAATACTAATGCAGTTTGTATAAGGGACCCCCTTTAGTGTTAATCAGATGTGAAATCAGTGATTCAAATTGATTTAATCCTTTAAAAATAAGCTTTTCTGAATAAGAAGCTGGAGCATGAATAAGAAGTGAATAAGGAGCTAACTTCAGCCTCGTAGTGATGTCTCGGATGCTCTTGGTGTATGTGGAGAATGTGTAATTACCCTAAAATGGTGAAAGTAGCGCCTGGTAGGGGATCTCTGGTGATGGGGGTCAAGTAGTAATTGCAGACGCGTTTCGTCCGGCCAGGGACTTTTTTGAGGAGTTGATGAGTGCTGGTGGGAGTGACGATTTTAAAGACTGGGACAGCTAATGATTGGTATTGTGAACGAATTCCAAGTGGATTGGCTACTATGGGGGGTGTTGGTTACTCTGTATCTGGCGTGTGTTGGATAGAAATAGCCACTGAACATGAATAACAATATAAAATTGATTTGAAGACTCCTTTACACAGGTGGATACAGTAATTGCAGACGGATACAGTAATTATTATACTATACTATGGTGATCAGATGACAATTTCAATCCGTACTCTGAGCCAGAGAAGGCATATCAAATTGTAGGACTTAAGCTGGTTTAATGGGCGCTTTTTTTGTTATGGTCTGAGATTGATAGTCAATAGAGTAATCGAGGTGTGTACTTTAAGACGATATAAATGGATGGACACTAATTCTAGAATAATAATAATAATGAGTTATCGAAGTTACAATACAAGATGTACTTGACATAGATGGAAAAATGATTTACAATTCGACGATATGATGTAAATAATAATAATAATGATACTAACACTAATAATCCATGATACTGCGGTTTGGGCCAAACAGGCGCATATTCAGAAAATGTGATGTAGGATGCAATATGGATATGTGCCCTATTCATACTGGAATAGTTATTATTGTGATACGACTTATGGATCTAAGTCATGTGGCTGATAATCTTCAGTACGTAAATACATCCTGTGGTGATTGCTGAGAATAAATACGGGTGCTAATATGCAAGTATTGAGACGAATGTCCTACCATGTAATGTAGGATGATATGGGATTTAGTGGCCTAGTATGGGCTTGATGTCGAGGGTCAATATTTAATCCCTGGGGAGATCTGACCTCGTTAATCTGGTTAATGAAGTCCCCTCCTCTCCAATTTCTTTCCACCTGCTTGATAGCTACAAACTTGAGGCCCTCGGGGTTACAGTTGTGTATTTTGTGAAAGTGATCTAAAACACTGTGTAGTGAATATCCCTTTTTGATGCTGCAAATGTATTCCTTTACTCTGACTCTCAGTGTTCTGATTGTCCGTCCTACATATTGCAATTTGCATGTACACTCCAGTAGGTAGATGACGTTGGTGCTGTTGCAAGACATGAATTGGTTTATTGGGAACTTCTTGGTCATGACCTGAGATTGAAAGCTTACTCTGGGTTTCGTGGCCGTAATCTTTATGTTCTTACATCCCACGCATTGCCCACAGTAGTACAATTCACTGGGCTTGGAGGGGGTATCAATCAGTGTTTGTCTGAGTTGTGTTGGAGGAATGTGATTGTGTACAAGAGTCCTTTTGAGGCTAGGTGCTTTCCTAAAGACGACTTTTGGATTCGATGGTATAATACGGTGTAGAATGGGATCCTTCAGGAGTATTTTCCAATGTTTCCTGATTGATTTTGTGATTTGAATGGCTGATGTGGAGTATTTGGTGATGAGATATACCTTATTGGAGGAGTTTTGGTGGAGTAATAATAATAAGACATAGATGAAAACATTCTTTACAATTCCACAATATGATGCAAATAGTAATAATAATGATACGAACACTAATCCATAATACTGCGGTTTGGGCCACACAGGCGCATATTCGGAAAATGTGATGTAGGATGCAATATGGAATTAGTGTCCATCCATTTATATCGTCTTATAATTATTACTATTATTAGTATTGCAAATTGCAATATGTAGGACGGACAATCAGAACACAGAGTCAGAGTAAAGGAACACATTTGCAGCATCAAAAAAGGATATTCACTCCACAGTGTTTCAGATCACTTTCACAAAATACACAACTGTAATCTCGAGGTGTTAGGAACTCCCCAGCTGGCACAACAAAACTCGGAGTCTACTCCGAAAGCCTGGTGTTCGCTGGAGCCCCTAGTGGTGGGGACAGACTTGGCCGCAGGCTGACAGAGGGTCGAGAATCGTATACCGGCTAAGGAGAACCCAGGGATAGAGTGATTAGTGGACAACAGCGTGGGGTTCAGGCAGAGTAGATGCCGGCAGCAGACAGCGTAAGGTACAGAGAAAACCAAGGTCACAGGCACAGGTTCGGAATCCAGGGACAGGCGAAAGGTCAGGGGCACTAGCAGAGGAGCAGAATCCGGGTTCAGGCAAATGGTCAGGGTCAGAAGCTTAGGTTCAAGGTCCGGGAACAAGCGAGGGTCATACACGGGAAGTCGATCAAAGGTTTTAACACCAAGCACAGAGAGAATAAGCAGGCAGCAGAACTGTAAACAGGACGCTATAACCGGCAGTGAGGCTCTGATCTCACTGCCTTAAATAGCACTAAGAGCCAATCAGGACAGAGGAGGATAGGGCTGACAATCGGCCTCAGGAGGCAGCTAATTAATTACTAGCTAGAACTAGCATAAGTAATAACAAAACCAAGAAGCATGTATAAAAATATAAGTGAACCAGTTTAAATCATAAGAGAGCTCCCCCTGGTGTTGGAGGCTGTCCCTACACCCTCCTAAATCTATGCCACAAGGAAAATAACAGAGCATAGAACCTAAAGCACATGCCCGGCTGCTAGTTCACGCCAGGATGTGGCATACAGCCGCGGCTCATGACAGTACCCCCCCCCCCCCTTGAGGAGGGGTCAAAGCACCCTGACACCCTGGTTTTGTGGGAAATTTCTTAAAGAATTCCTTTGAGTCTCTCATCATGGAGACGCCTCTGTGGTATCCAACATCTCTCTTCTGGGCCGTAACCCTTCCAGTGGACTAGGAATTGAACTTGGCCTTGAACCTTCCTTGAGTCAAGGATTCTTTCGACAATGTATTTGTGGTCTCCGTTCACAATCAGAGGCCGGGGCCTGTTAGAGGAAGGCTGACTGAATTTGCTGGGAGCAGCGGCTTTCTTTAGAAGAGAACAATGGAATGTAGAGGATATTTTTAAAGAAGGTGGTAGCTTAAGCCTGAATGCTACTGGATTTATCCGTTTTACAATGGTAAATGGTCCAATGTATCGGGGGCTCCACTTCTTGCAGGGTTGTCTTAATTTGATGTTTCGTGTGGACAACCAGGCTCGATCCCCCACTTTCAACGAACAATGAGCACGATGGCAGTCAGCAAAGGCTTTGGATTTCAGGGAGGCTTGACCTAGTGCAGAGTGCACCCTTTTCCAAATAGACCTCAACCTGGCAGTAAAAGCAGGTGTTCTGGGAATCACCACTGGGAACAGTGGAGGCAAAGAATTAGATTTTGGGTGAAACCCGAGATTACAGAAGAATGGGGATGTGTGTGTAGCGGAATGGCAAGAATTGTTATAGGCGAATTCCGCCCAGGGCAACAGAGATGACCAATTATCATGAAACTTGGAGACATAGATACGTAAGAACTGTTCCAGGGACTGGTTGGTTCTCTCCGTCTGACCATTCGACTGAGGGTCATAAGCTGAGGACAGACTGATACTGATTCCAATGGAATTACAAAAAGATCTCCAAAATTGTGCAATAAACTGGGAGCCTCGATCTGAGACGATGTCTTCTGGAAGACCGTGGAGACGGAAGACATGTGTAAGGAACAAGGTGGCCAAGGTCCTGGCATCAGGTAGTTTGGGTAAGGAAATGAAATGCACCATCTTACTGAATCGGTCCACGACTACCCAAATGGTGTTATGACCCACGGATACTGGAAGGTGAACAATAAAATCCATAGAAAGATGGGTCCAAGGCCTGCTGGGAGTAGGCAAGGGTAACAGTAGACCAGGAGGACGGTTCCTAGCAGACTTATTTAGGGCATGCACGGACATAAGCCTCCACGTCAGCAAATAAAGGGGGCCACCAAAGCCAACGGGAAAGAATTTCAACGGTCTTACGAATTCCAGGATGAGCCGCTGAACGGTTGTCGTGACTATCCATGAGAACGGATTTCCTTAGGTGAACCGGAACAAACAATTTATTCGCAGAGGTCTGAACTGGCGCAATTTTCTGGAACTGTCGAATAGTGGCTCCCAGGTCCCGGGTTAGTACAAGATGAATAGAAGACAAAGGGACAATAGGCAGCGGGTCAGGAGGCTGAGGTTGACGTGCCAAAAAACTTCTAGACAGAGAATCGGCTTTAGTGTTTATCGATCCTGGGCGAAATGTGATGATGAACCTAAATCTGGTGAAGAACAAGGCCCAGCGGGCCTGCCTGGGATTCAGAGTTTTTGCGGTCTGAATATATTGGAGATTTTTATGGTCAGTGAAGATGGTAATGGTATGTGCAGCTCCCTCTAACCAATGTCGCCATTCCTCCAATGCCCACTTAATAGGCAGCAATTCACGGTTTCCGACATCGTAATTTATTTCAGCAGGCGAAAATTTTCTAGAGAGGAAGGCACAAGGATGTAATTTTTTACTCCGTGGGTCTTTCTGCGAGAGAATGGCACAACCACCAACATCCGAGGCGTCCACCTTCACAATGAACGGAAGTTCTGGGTCAGGGTGTCGAAGAACTGGTGCAGAGATGAATGCAGCTTTGAGAGCTGAAAAACTTGCTAATGCTTCTGGGGGCCAGTCAGCTGGGTTAGCTCCTTTTCGGGTGAGAGTGGTGATAGGAGCCACCAAAGAGGAAAATGAGCCAATAAACCTTCGATAGTAATTGGCGAATCCAAGGAATCTTTAGATCGCCTTCAGGTTAGTAGGGAGGACCCAATCTTGTATTGCCTGGACTTTAGCAGGATCCATTGCGAATCCTGATGAGGAGATATTGTACCCCAGGAAGGCCACTGTGGACACCTCGAATTCACATTTCTCCCGTTTAGCGTACAGGTGAAGTTCCCGCAATTTCAATAGAACCTGGCGGACATGCTGACGATGCTGAGTAAGGACTCAGAATAGATTAAAATGTCATCCAGATAAACAACAACTGTTTTTCCAAGGAACTCCCGTAATACATCGTTGATTAGGTCCTGAAAGACTGTCAGAGCATTGCATAAACCGAATGGCATTACGAGATACTCATAATGTCCCGACTGAGTGTTGAAGGCAGTCTTCCACTCATCCCCTTTCTTGATTTGGATAAGATTGTAGGCCCCTCGGAGGTCAATCTTCGAGAATATAGTGGCTGCTTTAAGCTGGTCGAACAGAAATCAACGGTAAAGGATACGTGTTCTTAATAGTGATGTTATTCAAACCACGGAAATTGATGCAAGGCCTAAGGCTGCCATCTTTTTTAGTAACAAAAAAACAACCTGCTCCTACGGGAGATTTAAAGGGGCGAATGAAACCTTTCTTCAGGTTTTCCTCCACATATTGCTCCATGGCCTGAGTCTCAGGGTTGGATAAGGAATACAGACGCCCTTTGGGCAACTTGGAACCTGGTACTAGATCAATCGCGCAGTCATATTCTCGATGTGGTGGAAGTGAATCAGCTTTCTTTTTGCAGAATGCGTCACAAAAGTCCTGATAGTGTGCAGGCAGTAAATCTGGACTAGGCTGGAGAGCTCTAAGGGGTAGAGTAAGGCAAGAAGCGGAACATTCTGGGCTCCAATGGATGATTTCCCCTCTTTTCCAATCAATAAGAGGATTATGGCTGCAAAGCCAAGGATACCCCAGAATCAACGGAACAGAGGGACAGGTAATTAGGTAGAATGAGAGTTCCTCCGTGTGGAGGGCTCCCACAGACAACCGAGCTATTGAAGTCTTAGCGAGAATTCTACCCCCAGGCAAGGGGTTACCATCCAAACCACAGGTGGTAATGCTTGATCCCAACTTGATATCCGGAATCCTGAGCGGGGGCTTGCTGAAGCTGCAGGTTTCTGGAAGCCTCTTCTTGGGCTGCCAAACGCTGGGATAAACCTTGCACGACTTGAGAAATCACCTGGATCTGGTTGGCCAGGACCTGGGCTGGAGACAGATTCGGGTCGCCGTTGTCCATGGCAGTATTGCACCAATCTGTTATTGGGCCGGTTATAATGTTAGGAACTCCCCAGCTGGCACAACAAAACTCGGAGTCTACTCTGAAAGCCTTGTGTTCGCTGGAGCCCCTAGTGGTGGGGACAGACTTGGCCGCAGGCTGACAGAGGGTCGAGAATCGTATACCGGCTAAGGAGAACCCAGGGATAGAGTGATTGGTGGACAACAGCGTGGGGTTCAGGCAGAGTAGATGCCGGCAGCAGACAGCGTAAGATACAGAGAAAACCAAGGTCAGAGGTCACAGGTTCGGAATCCAGGGACAGGCAAAAGGTCAGGGGCACTAGCAGAGGAGCAGAATCCGGGTTCAGGCAAATGGTCAGGGTCAGAAGCTTAGGTTCAAGGTCCGGGAACAAGCGAGGGTCATACACGGGAAGTCAATCAAAGGTTTTAACACCAAGCACAGCGAGAACAAGCAGGCAGCAGAACTGTAAACAGGATGCTCTGATCTCACTGCCTTAAATAGCACTAAGAGCCAATCAGGACAGAGGAGGATAGGGCTGACAATCGGCCTCAGGATGCAGCTAATTAATTATTAGCTAGAACTAGCATAAGTAATAACAAAACCAGGAAGCATGTATAAAAATATAAGTGAACCAGTTTAAATCATAAGAGAGCTCCCCCTGGTGGTGGAGTCTGTCCCTACACCCTCCTAAATCTATGCCACAAGGAAAATAACAGAGCATAGAACCTAAAGCACATGCCCGGCTGCTAGTTCACGCCAGGATGTGGCATACAGCCGCGGCTCGTGACACGAGGGCCTCAAGTTTGTAGCTATCAAGCAGGCGGAAAGAAATTGGAGAGGAGGGGACTTCATTAACCAGATTACCAACGAGGGGGCAGATCAGATCTCCCAAGGGATTAAATTTTGACCCTTGACATCAAGCCCATACTAGGCCACTAAATCCCATACCTTCCTACATTACATGGTAGGACATTCTTCTCAATACTCGCATATTAGCACCCGTATTTATTCTCAGCAATCCCCACAGGATGTATTTACGTACTGAAGATTATCAGCCACATGACTTAGATCCATAAATCGTATCACAATAATAACTCCTCCAGTATGAATAGGGCACATATCCATATTGCATCCTATATCACATTTTACGAATATGCGCCTGTGTGGCCCAAACCGCAGTATCATGGATTATTAGTGTTAGTATCATTATTATTACTATTTGCATCATATTGTCGAATTGTAAAGAATGTTTCCATCTATGTCAAGTATATCTTGTATTGTAACTTAGATAACTCATTATTATTATTATTATTGTTATTATTCTAGAATTAGTGTCCATCCATTTATATCGTCTTAAGTACACACCTCCTCGATTACCCTATTGACTATCAATCTGACCATAACAAAAAAAGTGCCCATTAAACCAATTTATGTCCTACAATTTGATTCACCTGCTCTGTCTCAGAGTATGGATTAAAATTGTCATCTGATCATCATAGTATAGCAGCGGTTCCCAAAGTGTGCGCCGCGGCTCCCAGGGGTGTTGCGGCGCTGTCACAGGGGTGCCGCAGCCAGGAAGAGAAGAAAAAAACTTGCCAATCCAGCGTCGCCCGGGACCCAGCATCCTTCCTCCTCGCTTCTCACTGAATGTTAGGCGTGACATCATCATGCCCGATACTCGGTGACAAGCGGCAGGAGAGAGGAGGATGCTGAGTCCCGGGCGCCGCCGGATTTGGTAAGTTGGTTTTTTTTGTTTGTTTGTTTTTTCCTGGCCTCCGGGATGCAGAGGGGGCACAGACTGTGTGGTTGCAGGGGCGGCACAGTGTGAGTTAGCTGTAAATTATTCTTTGACAGAAATATAACTGAAAAATTTTTATAAAAATAATCTTTTCCCTTGGATTTATGTGTATTATTTTTGCATACAACTAAATAAGTATTTCTGTCCTGACCTAAATACTTATTACTGTTTTTGACCCAACTACTTATAAAACGGGACTGCTGGTTAATTATTTTGGAGGGGTGCCTTGAAAATTTATGCAGGCACGAACTGCAAAAGTTTGGGAACCACTGTGTTATAGTATTATAATTACTGTAACAGTCTGCAATTACTGTATCCACCTGTGTTAAGGAATCTTCAAATTAATTTTATATTGTTAACTTTACATTAATTTTTATATTGTTATTCATGTTCAGTGGCTACTTTCTATCCAACACAAGCCAGATACAGTATAACCAACATCCCCTACAGTAGCCAATCCACTTGGAATTCATTCACCAAACCAATCATTAGCTGTCCCAGTCTTAAAGCAGTCACCCCCACCAGCACTCATTAACTCCTTGAAAAAGTCCCTGGCCGGATGATATGCATCGGTGTTTACTACTTGATTGTCACTGCATATACATTGCCACACAGAGCCGTAACTTAGTATTCTAGCGCCTGGGGCGAGAAAGACAAATGCCGCCCCCCTAGCCCTCAATTTTAACTAAATGAACCTAAAATATTCCTAAATTGCCCCCTCCTTCAGTGTTGCGTCCTGGGCGGTTGCCCCTGTCGCACAGTCCTAGTTACGGCCCTGTTGCCACATATCTGCTAATTATCTTTTACAATTTTCCACATATCTGCTGATTATATTTTATCAGAATGTAAGTGCTGTTATCGCTAATAAGGTTTGTTGACTGTACTTCACTATGTAGTTTCACTGCTCTTCCGAGTTCGCCAGCTCCGCATCCGCGGCTTCTAGCACGGCGTTGTATTCAGGAAGACCTACACCAGACTTTTACAGAGCATCACCGACAAGAAGCACCCACAAGACGGCTGGGTCAGCGGTCCTGTGACATGATCAGAAGAGCTCACTGCAGCGCGACCCCCCCCCCCATCACCAGAGATCCACTGCCAGGTGCTACTTTTACTATTTTAAGGTAATTACACACCATCCACATACACCAAGAGAATCCGAGGTATAGCTTGCAGTCTGCACATCTCCCTGCACTCTCACAGAAGCAGTGAACACACCGACATCATAGTCGTCATAACCAATTGATCACCGGACAGATTTATGCCTGCAGAGTTTGCACATTTATTGTACTACCCCAGACATTTTCCCCAGTCTTTAAACAGCAATCCATTACGTTGTATTGTGCGCTAGTCACACTTTTCTGCCCATTTTAGACATCTGCACCAAAAGACTCATCAACATTTATTTACCCAACCCTTCCCACTGGAGCTCTGAGTGGACTATCTTTTATCAATAAATACTGAGGAGTGTGGTTAACTCTGATAAGATCAGACTAGAAATGGTATCCTCTTCATTGACAAGCAATCAGCTCAATTCCTTCCCACTACCCTCTGACACCCTCTCTTCATTTACCCCACAAATGAACTGGAAATTTCTACTTTCTTCTTATCTTCCTACTCTACCTCCTGTCCTCTTGATCCTATTCCCTCGCAAATAGGTAGATCCATGTCTCCTGTGCTCATTTCACCTCTAACTAAAATCTGTAATCTTTCGCTCTCTACTGGCATCTTTCCATCATTATACAAGCATGCAGTGATTACTCCTATTCTAAAAAAAACAAGATTCCGACCCAAATTCTCTCTCAAATTACCGTCCCATCTCTCAGCTCCCTTGCCCCTCTAAGCCTCTAGAGAGACTTGCCTACACTCGCCTCACACGCTTCCTTTCTGCAAACAACCTGTTGGATCCTCTTCAGTCTGGCTTTCGTTCTCAACACTCCACAGAGACTGCGTTGACTAAGGTTGTCAATGATCTGATCACTGCTAAAACTAAACGTCATTACTCTCTCCTAATTCTCCTGGATCCCTCGGTTGCATTTGACACCGTTGACCACTCTCTTCTCATACAAATGCTGCAATCCCTAGGTCTTCAAGACACTGTTCTATCCTTGTTCTCATCCTACCTTTCTAATCGCTCTTTCACTGTTAATTTCTCTGGGGCCACCTCTGCTCCTCTGCTCCGCTTCCTTTATCAGTTGGAGTACCGCAAGGCTCAGTGCTAGGTCCTCTGCTGTTCTCTATCTATACAGCTTCTTTTGGAAATCTAATAAGTTCCTTTTGGATTTCAGCATCATCTCAATGCAGATGATAACCAAATTTATCTATCCTCTCCTGATCTCTCGACATCTGTGTTGTCCTGTGTAACTGATTATCTTTCTGCCATTTCATCTTGGATGTCCTCTCACCAACTCAAACTTAATCTTTCTAAACGGGAGTTAATAATATTCCCACCCACCAACAATAGCTTACCTGACATTTCTATCTCTGTTGATAACATGACCATAAATCCCACCCCACAAGCTCGTTGCCTGGGTGTAATCCTTGACTCACACCTATCCTTTTTTCCCCACATTGACTCTATATCTAAATCATGTTACATACATCTAAAAACATTTCCAGAATTCACACACATCTCATACAAGACACTGCAAAAACCTTAATTTATGCACTTCTCCCACATTGACTATTGCAATTCCCTCCTTACTGGTCTTCCCCAAAACAGACTCAAACCCCTACAATCCATTTTGCACGCTGTGGCAAGATTGATTTTCCTTGCAAATCGTTATTCCTCTGCTGATTCACTCTGTATGTCTCTACACTGGTTGCCTCTTTTCTACCGAATCCAATATAAAATACTTTTACTAACCTACAAGGCCACAAAGGTGCACAAACATACATCTCCTCTCTTGTTTTAAAATATCTCCCAACTCGGCAACTCTGTTTTGCACAAGATCTGCGTCTTCCATTCACCCTCATTACATCCTCCCATTTCCGGTTACAGGACTTTTTTCGGGCTGCACCCACTCTATGGAATTCTCTCCCTCGCACAATAAGACTCTCCTCTGGTCTACAAACTTTCAAGCGTTCTCTGAAAACCCACCTCTTCAGACAAGGTTATAATATTCCTCAATCACCCTCTTAACCTCACTAGATTACCCTATTACTGCCGTTACACAATTTCACACAAGACAACTACCCCCTGACCAACATTGTTGTGTGACAGAATCATTTAGCTTATGAGTCACTTTTACCTTTGCAGTCTGGCTGGGCCGAAATGCAAAATGTAGACTTAACCTCGTGTCAAGCTCCCATTGTCCCATAGATTGTAAGCTTGCTAACAGGGCCTTCTCACCTCTTTGTCTGTTTTACCCAGTTTTGTTTATTACTTTACTGTGTTTGTCACCAATTGTAAAGTTCTACGGAATATGTTGGCACTATATAAATAAATGATGATGATGATTACCTGATCGAACTAATGATCAGTACATAAGCAAATACAGGCGATGTAAGTGTGAATGGGAACCCTGTATGCATGTGTCCTAGGAGAAGTATCATAAATAGCTGCTCTCTCTATTAGAAGAATCAATCTCTAGCCATTTGGCTTGCTGAATAACAATTCCTTGTAGGGAATGGCGGCTGTATAGAGAAACTTCTTCAAATCTTCAGTTAGATGTAACTGTGGACAGTATTATCAGCAAATTGGATGAAACACCTCGCAACTTAGCTGTCTTATAGATATAGAAGTAAGGTGATTGCCTTGCTATCATACCAACAATCAGCTATAGATCATATGTGGATAACTTTGAGGGGTGGATTCAAATTTTTAGGATCCACCCCTAACTAGCTACTGTTTATTAGTACATAGCTACCCTAACATTAAAAAACATTACTTCACAGCTGTATTCCCTCTTAGGGGACAATTTAAAACTGTGCTCTGGTTACAGTCTTTATAATGAGATATGTTTAAATGACACTCAATAACTAGAAGGATAACAGTGGATCACTGCATACGTGGGTTTAACCCTTTTGAGATATAATATCTATAACAATTCATGTTTATCTAACAACAATAATATCACACCAACGGGTTGTAACACTTTATTGAATGTTCCAGCACTTTAAGCACCAATTGACATATCGCCTGTATAGTGTTTTGAGTGAACATTACTATAGGATCAACAGCACAATTTATGCAAATAAGGAGTAGCTACATGGCCAGCAGCCATTGACTGCTTTTTTAACAGTTCTGATTACCCTTGGATGACTTTCCATTTTTCTTTTTTAATATTTCGCTAGCTTATTTTATGACAATCCTTGTACATTTTTAATGAATACCAATAAAGCAATTTGCAAATATTAATTTAATTGAATGACTGGTCTTGAAGTGCCTCAACTTGACACATTTTTCTTTTTCTCGCTCCCAGAGAATTATATTTGTGAGGGTGCATCCCCCACCCCCCGAGTACTAAATACTTTTTTTTCAAAGTCAGAAAATTAATACAAAACAATGGGTGTTTTTGCCCGCTCTCGGTGCGGTATATAACTTTTGGTATAGATGGCATAATGTCAGAACATATAAATTAGAGTGGAGTATACAAAATAAACACAGGCAGTTCTGAGATTCTGGTGGGGAATAGTATCAGAGCTATGAGGCAGGTTATATAGCAAATGTAGATGGCACTATAGGCTTACTTGCCTACTCTCCCAGAAATTCCATGAGGTTCCCGACGAGTAGGCATCCTCCCGGGTCATGGTTGAGGCTGCGCTTAATGACGTGCTTCCGAGTAATTAAGCCATGTGCCCCACTTTGCAATGTCGCATATCCAATTTTGGCATTTCATAGCAGGGGATGGTGCCATGATAACGTAATGGCGTCCCAGTCCCCCTCATGCACTTGAGAGGGCCATGGGACTCTGGGAGATTCTGGAGGGGAGGTTTTAAAAATGTGCAAGTATGACTATAGGTAAAGTTTTAACCTTCTACCAAAGCTGCCTTTCTGCAATATTGTCAGGTGATTTCAACCTCCTACGTTTTATGTTAGATGCAGTAATAGTTGTGATAGGATTGATGCCCTGTTGCAGAATCCAATCTGCAAAGCCAAGAGAGTATTACAGACTGTCACCCAGTAATAACATGTAGATTACTGATACACTCAACATAAAGTTAACATTAAAAATAAAACCCTTACAAATTGTTATGACTCTGCCTATACTTTGTATGTGGCAGCAGTACCTCAAATCCACCAGAGGTGCTCCTGTTCTGCCCCTGAACTTTACACCATGCCTGTAGGCAGGGACGTCTTTCCCATTGGGCACAATGGGCAGGTGCCCGGGGGCCCTGCAGCCCAGGGGGGCCCGTCGAAGGCAGCAAAAAAAAAAAAACCTGAAAAAAAAGAAAATACTTACCTTGCGGTCAGCTGGCGATCCGGCTCCCTCCCTGGTCTCCTCCTCCGTACGGCGCTCGCAGTGCATGTTGGGCGTGACGTCATCACGCCTGCCCGACATCCATTGCAGAGCGCGACGGAGGAGGAGACCATGGAGGGATCCGAATCGCTAGCTGACTGCAAGGTAAGTATTTTCTCCTTTTTTTTCAGTTTTTTTTTTTTTTGCTGCCTCTGACGGGCCCCCCTGGGCTGCAGGGCCCATATATATAATAATTTAAATTTTTTTGTATATATAGGGGCCCCGGTGCACTGCTGTGCCCAGGGGCCCAAGATGTTCTTAAGAGGGCCCTGCCTGTAGGAGTTAATCTCCTTAACTGATTAGAACTACACCTGCCTCACAGCTTCTAATACCTGCCTCAATCTGTGCTCTGGACAGTTTATCATTTATACCTGACTGCTGCTTGTCTCCTGTTTATGCCTGTTCCAGTTTTGCTTTGCTGCTGTCTGATCTCCTGTTGTGACCCTCTGCCTGATTCCCAGACCCTGCTTGTTTGCCTTTTGCCCTGACCTCTGCCTGGTCACTGGACTAGTCTGTTTTCTTCCCTGGACTGCCTTGTGCCTCTGGCAATCTGGAATCCTGATCCCTGCCTCCTCAGTCTGGAGTCTCGTGCTGCCTAGCAATTGGGTAACTCCATATACTTGTTCCTGCATTTAAACTGTATTTGTCATTGCTTGGAACCTGTTGCTTTTGGGGACTATTCCTGCCATTCATCACACCTGTTCATATTTGTGTATTGGAGTATACCTGTTTATTCTGCTATCTGAAATCTCTATATTCCCACGAACTGAATTCTTGTTCGCATATTTTGCCTAAATAAAGATAATTGGTTTCTATACTTCAATTGCCGCTTCCTAAATTCGCTAGGAATCATAATACAAATCTGTGTAATATTCATTAAACTGCTAACATTGAGATCTGTGAAAGTTATCTTTCTGAATGTTATGTATGAAGTCTATATGTACATGGCAATGTGTGCATGCATGATATGTGGTAGCATTTATATTTATGTTGGCTGCTTATCCTATTATGTGCGCTTATCCTGAATTTGTTTTCAGTATTTTACTTACCAAACTCTTTACCAGGGACATGCTGATCCCTCCACAGGAAAGTGCCCCACCGAGCAGAGTCCTGCAGCTGCTGAGATGGCTGGGACGGATCATACCATGCTGTCTCCCTAAGGACCTGAGAGGCACCTGAAACAATCATATATATTTTAACACATTTTACTGTGACATTCAATATACAACATGTCCATATACACTTAGAGAAAATAGGTACTTCTACATAAAAACATGCAATTGTCAGACTATTCTCTCCTTTTTGTCTCTTTCTTTATCAGACTCAGTGGAAGGCCTTCCTGCCAGGCATCTCAGTGGTTCCAATGTAGTGTCAGTGTGCTGTGCTTGTTAAAAAGCCTGGCTTCTCACTTGCTTCTCAGTGTCTGGTGACAAAGCTAAGGCATCTGTAACTGCATGTGCTGGAGGGAGGGGGGTTAGAAGGGGAGTTTCTGGGTTAGAGTGACTTTCTGCTGGCAGACCCCTTACCTCTCCCTCAGAAGTTAATTGTGAGGACCTATCCTGCTCTGCTTGCCTGCGGGTGACCACTCACACTGAAGACATAGTTACATCCCCTACCTCCTTGGATACAGACAGTTTACCTAGGTCGGGTACAATTGAGCAATCATTTTTCTTGTCACATCCTAGTTTACAAACTTCAGATACAACTGAACAAACATTTTCCCTGTCACATCCTGATACCTGGGAAAAAACATGGTTAAGTTCAGAGTCCACAACATCACTACTAGCAACATAATGAGATAACATCTTGCCTAAATCGATTCCAAGCAAAACATTGGTAGGAATATGGTCTGACACCCCTACTTCCTTTAGACCTCTTCCAGCACACCAGTCCAGATAGACCCGGGTCATAGGCACAGCAGGGTGTATTACTCCCACCACTTGCACAGCAATAGTTTTCCCTGTAATTGTATCCGATGACCCCACAAACTCCGAACGCACCAGGGTAACATCAGCACCCGTGTCTCTTAACCCCACAGTCACCTTGTCACCGACAGTGACCCTTTGCAGATTGTCATTCCGGCTCACTTGGGGTCCCGCAACACACAGGACAGCTGGAGCAGACCGGGGAGGAGGTGGTCCCACAGTGGAGGCTGTAGATGTCTTTCGTTCTGGACAGGCGGCACTGAGGTGCTCTGTTCTGTTGCAAATAAAACAACGGCGGGTGTCTCCCTGAACAGGCTTGGCCCCCACCCTCCCAAAAGATGAAGAAACAACAGCAGGTGAAGGTGCTCCTCCTGGTCGCTCCCCTTTCCAGGCAGACTGCCCTGGCACAAAAGTTCCTCTTTTAGCTGCAGGTGCCCGGGTAACAGTATACTTGTCAGCCAGTCTAGCTGCTTCCGCAGATGATTTAGGGTCCCGATCCACTACCCATTCCTTCACATCCGCTGGGCACAAAGTCAGAAACTGCTCCTGGATCATCAAATCTCTCAGAGCATCAAAGGTGGTGATCTGTAACCCTCCAATCCACTGTTTGAAGGAAGCACACAGCTGAGCCACAAGTCCTGAATAAGTGTCAGAGGCACTGCATTTTAAATCTTGGAATTTCTGTCTGTGCGCCTCTGGCGTGATATTAAAATGCTGTGGCAGGGCATTTTTGATTGCCTCATAATCTCCGTCCATCTCTGGTGGAAGATCTGCAAAGGCCTCTAATGCTTTAACTCGCAAACCAGGGGTTAAATACTGAGCCCAATGATCTTTGTGCAGTCCATACTGTCGGCATGTCTTTTCAAGTCCTCGCAAAAAAGCATCCAAATCCCTGTCTTTTTCCAATACAGGGAAATTCTCTGGACGGGGTCTACTGATACCAGCCTCTCTGCCTTCTGACTGGCATTTGAGCCTGGCAAGCTCCAGCTCATATCTCCTCTCTGTATCTCGCTCGGCAGCTTCTCTTTCTGCCTGGCGCTCCGCTGCCTCCATAGCAGCACGCCTCTCTGCTGCCTCCATAACTGCATGCCCCTCTGCTGCCTCCATAACTGCATGCCCCTCTGCAGCCTCCATAGCAGCATGCCCCTCTGCAGCCTCCATAGCAGCATGCCCCTCTGCAGCCTCCATAGCAGCATGCCCCTCTGCAGCCTCCATAGCAGCACGCCTCTCTGCAGACTGACGTTGGAATTCTGCAGCTTCCTTCTCCTGGAACTGCTGTATGATGAAACTGTCACTGATGACGGAGAAACGCGTAAGGTGATTGACGATACGTCACTTCCGGGAATTCCCGATCGGCAGCGTCACGAGCACTAGTTGCTCGCAACATACTACAGTCTATCAGACATCCGGAATCAAGGCTAATAGCCTGCTACAGATGAGAAAGACGCGGACATCAGTACAATATCCAGTCCAGTCATTTACACTGAGATACTTTTCGATTGGACATATGTGTCCTTAAGACTGTGTATATTCGAGCTGGCAATTCTATGGAGGATCAATTCCGCTAATATATATTGGCATCTCACTTGCAGCTTTAATCAGATTATTGCGTATCTTCTATACTGGGATTCTACGTTATCGAGTGTTTTGGGTATATGTGCCCATGTGACTTTGATTCACAACGGATACATCAAGGCTAAGTCACTTCAATACAAATTCATATATATGTATACTACATATACCATTTCATGATACTCAGACATGGTGTATATGATTTTTTTTTATCTGGTATGATTGTATATGCAATCCGGATTGTTTTAGATGTGAACTATTTGTTTTTACAAGTGTTATATGTCACTATATTTATATGTTAAAATAAATAGTTAATTTTATCAGCGCTTCCCTAGATTTTTGTATATTTGCTGTATAATAAGTTGCATTTTAGTTGTGATGTCCGCTGGGCCCAAATATTTTAGGACAGTTTGCAAATAAACGTCCATAGCAGTGTCCACACGTGAACTATTAGAATCATCCGAAATTAACAGTCCACCGTTTTGAGCAATATCCACAGTCGGGTCCGCTTCTGAATCCGGGCTGTGCCCTTCCTGGGATGCATCTACGACTTGGTGCTGATCTCTCTGCACGAGAGCTTCAATCAATTGCTACTTGCTTTTGCCATGGCTGGGAATTCCATTTTCCTCACATTGCGCAATGAGCGCATCCTTGGCCATACGTTTATATGCAGCAGCCATCTCCACAGTTTAATACCAAATAAAAAAAGAAGAAAAACAAGAGAGGGAGGGGGGAGAAAAAAATTGTCCGGAAATCGTCGAGATGACGGCTTAAATTTAAAACGATGCTGCCTTGTAAAGGGAAGTTTCCCTTTACAAGGCAGCGTCGCTTTAAATTTAAGCTGTCATCTCGCCAATTTCCGGCGACTTGTACAACCCGCACTATGATACATTTACCCCCAGGTGTGATAGGTGTGGTGTAGATGGTGCAGATTTACTTCATTGTTTATGGCAATGCCCTCTGGTTAGAACTTCTGGTTACAAGTGCGAAATATAGCTCTGAGAGATCTAGTTAATTATATCCCTTTCACTCTGGAGTTGGCTATATTTGGTATTTTCCCCAAGAATCAGAAAATGACTATGGGTTGCAAGAAATTGTTATTAGCTATTAGTGCTGCAGCCCGTAAAACTATCTGACATACTTGGACGCACCGAGACCCTCCTCCCCCCCCTCCCCCTTGTAAAGTTAAAGCTTTTATTTCTATTTAGAATGGAATGGGTGGAAGTGTCACTGGATAAGGAAGTAAAAGCAGAACGTTTTTTCTCAACATGGGAAAGCTACATTGATACCTTAGGGGTATGAAAGTATATGTATATATTGAGGAATTCTAATTTTTGGTCTATTTTATAAGCATATTTATATACATAGTATGTTGATTCTTGTTCACTATTAAAACGTTGGTGTCTAAGCCGATACCTTTTTGTCTTGTGTACATCTGCGAAACATATGATTGATGTTATATTTTGTTTTCTGTAAATGCAAAAATGCTTCTAATAAAAAATAAAAAAAACACCAGGGAGAATGTGTAGATGTGTGAGAAAAGCTTCCCACAGAGTGTTTCCATGTGGTAACAAAAAATGGTAAGGGTCCCTGGAGTTATGCATGGAGAAAGAGAAGGGTGGGCTCCATACATAAGGCCTAGTTCGGGTCTTTTGGCCTGACAGTCTCTAAACAGACTGATCAAGAGATGCACCTGTGAGGTGCCTGTGAGTATATGCAATCATTGTCTCAGACCTGGGGAGGAGGTGGGTTGCCTCCTGAGAGACTCTGCTATGTTAAGTGTATGTTTGGACACAAGGTCCAAAACTTGAGAGAGGGTGTCGCTAAAATGTATTACCTAATAGCCAGACGGCTAGGATTTTGTTTACGTTTTGTTTTGTTTGCAAGCTGGTGAATAAACTAGCAGTGGCTGTTAACCTGAAACCTCTGGACCTGTGTGCGGTGTACTGCTGCTGTTCGTAGCCATCTTCCCCTGGAGTTGGCACCTATTTCCCTGATGGTTTCACAATAAATATATATATATATATATATATATATAAATGCGGGCAACTCAAAATACAGACATGGAAATGCAAGTGTGCAGACACACCTGTGCTAATACACAATTGGAGCATCTTTATTCTCTACTCTAAATCAGGCCCTATGTATATTTCTTATTATAGCTGTATTGGAGATTTAAAAAAAAACTTGCTGGTTCATTATTGTAATTTTGTATACCCTGGGGTCAGAGTGTCCATTTCCTATTTTAATACTTCAGTGGTTATATACTGCACTGCTCGGAACAGGAAAATGCTTTGCTGCTGAGGCACAGGAATTGCACATTTAATCAGTTATTCCCATTGTTGCAGCATCCCTTTTAGTCAATGTGCTTAGAGAGAAAACATATTTACAATTTAATTTATAAATTAATTTATAAATTTAAATCTATACCTTTATTCAGCAAGAATATACCAATAATAACAAAGAGAAGTTAATTGAGAATTATTCCATCAGATTTGGGTAGCAACGGGGTAACCCACCAACAGATTTAAGGGCTGATGTCCGCAATTGTGTCCCAAATCACAAATGCAATTCACGTTCTTTAAAAAAAGCCGCAATTGCGACCATCTGCAAAGCAGTCAGTATTCTGAAATACATGCTGCTCGGCATCAGTAGTATATGTGCATGGTTTACGCCTGACATACGTCACATACACTTACGTCCCACTTAACCATTTATTTTATATGCATTCACTATTAGGCATCAATACAGCTGCAAATATTCACTAATAGAGTACAAACATCTCACTGTCTTGTTTCCAAAAAAAGAGTTTTGCTTCAATATGCACACAAAAGCATATATAGTCTTAAAGAATATACAGAAAGTGAATAGATAGAAATTAGTCAATTAAAATATTTTCTCTTCAACCCCTAGGTGGAGCCAGCTTAATAGTGTTTAACAATAACTAATTTTCTTTTTATGACAGTAATATTGTATTAATAAAGTGTTGAAATGAATCCGTAATATTGTGTATTTATTGTTCATCACACATCTTAAATGTCTCTTAATAGATTTCAATCACTCATATATGTAGTTACTGTATCAACAGGACCATATATATCAAATATTAGATCTCTCCTCTATTTGTTTGGAATTTTAATATTCACCAAATTCACATCACATAATTAGTCAATGGTATATGGTTATCCCCCTTTTATTAGTTACTGCCTATTATTAAATATCTCTCATATTAAACCCTTTATATATATAAGAATCCCAAAAAAACATATACATCTATATATTCTCAGGCTGAATTATCCACAATTGCTGAACTATAGAGGGCTATGTTGGTCAGTTCCCTACATACTATTGGAAAGATAAATAAAAGTTTTTAAGGGACAACCTATTATTTAGATAGCTGATTTTAGATTAATAGCAGTTTATTTTGAAGTAACTTAAGTTCCTAGCTACTCCAATATTCATTGGACCTTACAAATTAGTCCTATAGTTCTTATGGGGAATCACTCAAACGTCATCTGAATAACTGGATTATAAGATGTATAAATAATATCAGACTCTTGCTCTGATATTGTCTCAGGATCTCCTATTATCATAGCCTAGTGGATCCTTCTCAGGATTTATCCTCCAACAGTAAATGTCTGCCCAATGATTGTTCCCAAATCCATTACTTTGTAGCATAAAAATAATCAAGTGCTACTTGTCTCATATAAGTTAGTCATATTGCAGCAGCCTCATATGAATAATATATTGTGATGTTGTATTTGGGAGCTCTGCGGCTCCGCCACTCGCTGGCCCCACTTCCGCGTTGTGACATCACAGATGAGGTCAGTTAGACCTAGGCCTTAGGATAATTGTCCAGATAATTTGTATTTGAAATGAGAATTAATCAAGATTAAGTTTTTAATTCATAAATTCCCTCCTGTGTGGGACTGGAGTGCCTTCTTATAGTACTGACACTTGTCTTTTGTTTCTTTGCTGATTATTGGTTAAAAGAGCACCCTCTCACCTTAAACTATAATATGGACACAATTGTAAGGATGAGATAAGTCCTAATTCTGTGCGGATCTATTTTCTTTTTGTTTTCCTTACTGTACTCTGCCTACTTTAGAATGCCCCCATACCACGCAGAGGCATAATTGGCAGGGTCATGCAAATCTGCATTTGCCCTTATGCGTGTGACCACTTTTCTGAGCATGTGTAGAGCGATTTCATACAAGTTACGCTACGTAAACTGGCATAGTACTCACTCTGCATCAGCTTCTTAATGGCAACAGCACAGAATGAAAATAATTTTCTCACAGACCATACCAGAAAGCGCTGACAATAAGATACACAAAGACACAATTTGTCATTTCAACTTGCATACATCTTTGTCACTTTATCTGGAGTACACGGGGATCTTCAAGCCCCCTTTCCCCACAACTCTATCATCCAACTTCAGTTCTGTTCTCAAATATAAAATAGAAAGAAAGTTCTTATCTTAGACAGCAGTAGCTTTCAGCTTCTCTCCTCCTTAACACAACACCACGCTATTGTTATATTACATTTGCATTTTATATTTCTGCACTATAGCGTCTCTGTGGCATTACTATAACACTAAGTTGATTAAAGAGCCGTTGTTAGGTGTGGGGCCCCGCTGGAGCTCAGGGCTCTGTGCGATGACATCCTTCCAAACCAGCTTTATTTAGTCCAAACCAAATTTAGTCTCTGTAGATTACATGTTATTGAACATGTCTTCGCTAAACCTTACTATCTAATTGTAAGTGATGGTGATACTTTTTCCTGGTTTCAGAATTAACAAGCATAAGAATCTAAAAAGGTATCTGCATCTATCTAGCCTGCTTAGGAAATACCTTACATTACATATTTAAATATCATATCTCTATTACGTATCAAGACAAATATTTTAAGATTGCAGATTCCAATGCACAAGTCACTCATCCAGTGATTTTCATGCTGGAGTGCCATTTACTGGCATATAGGGGAAACAGTCTGCAGCTTCTTACATGTGAAGCTGCAGACAGCTGCTCTTCTAGTCAATGTTACCCTGGGAGTGCAAAGCTTGGCTGATGTCAAGCACACACTCCCAGACTGAGGAGCAGAGGATTCCGCCTGCCAAGGTAAAAGGTAGCTGGGGTAGGTATGTTGCTTCTGATTGGGGTGTGCTGTCTTGGAGGCACCCAGAGCTTTGCAAAAATTTGCTGCTGTATATATCCATGGCTACCACAGCAGGGGCGGATCTAGAAAAGTACTGTACCCGGGGCGATTTAGGGGGTCGATTTAGGCCCCGCCCCTTTCTAAAATCTTAGGCTGCCGACGGCTGCACACTATGTGCAGGTCCGTCCAGCCGTGACAGGCAGGGACAGCCGGGCAGCACACTGTCCCTGCCTGTCACGGCTGGACGGACCTGCACATACTGTGCAGCCGTCGGCAGCAAGTGTCTGCTAGGGGGGGCGATCGCCCCTATCGCCTCCCCCCCCCCTGGATCCGCCACTGTACCACACTGAGGTCATAAAGAGATGCCAATGACTGCAATTTTCTTAAAGCTGCACTCCAAGGTAGGGTAAAAATCAGGGTGTCATTCTCTGGAGCTTCACTACATGGATCATAAACATGTTTTTACATCTAAATAAACCTCTGCCCTTTTTTTTTTTTATCTTCCTCACCCTTGCAAATGTACTTCCCATTTTATGCTTTAACAATAATAGTCCTGATTTTGAGTTGAGTGAAAAATTGGGACTATTACGTATATTCAAAAATCCATACATTTCTGCAGCTGTAATTTGAGACACATGTATCCTAAGATGTATGCAACTGTAATTCTAGTGTACAAATGCTGATGTAAAAATGCAGCCATCATCATCAAAGATATATATTAAAATTAAGGGGCAGATTCAATTCTAAAAAAAACCCTGCTGTATAGTGTCCTGGAACGGGCGCGAGACACTACACAGTAATTTATTTTAGTGAAAATAACACTCACTTCTGCTTGCGTCCCATAGAGATGCTTCGCTGTCAGTTGCCACCAATCACAAGCCCTCATACACTATATAAGTAAGGCTCAGACACCATTAGGGTGCCAGAGTATCATGGTCCCCTCATGCCCCAGCACTCTTGTCTGTGTTTCAGCACTCTGATTGACTAATTAGCAAAGTCTATGAACTTCTGGTTAGCCTTAAGACCAAAAGGTTGAGGACAACAGAGAACTGATACCACTTTCTCCAGATCCACTGCAGTCTGGACACTATGTCTTTAATAAATGGAAATCTCTCTTGCTCAAATAGGCATTTTTGCAACTTACAATAGAGACTATGAAACTGGAGTCATCTGAAAACCTCTTTCACCTGGTTATGGTGAGAATTCAAATCCTTGGAAAAGGTTAAAATGTCATTCAGGTACACAACCATGAAGTGGTATAAAAAGGTCCCACAAAATCTCGTTCACAAACCCTTGGAAGACTGCTGGAGCGTTACAGAGGCCAAATGACATTACCAAATACTCTTAGGGGGTATTCAATTGTCGGCGGGAACGCCGAAAATCCCGCGGTCCACGCACTATTACGGTTATTACGATAATAGTGCGCGTAAAAAACGTTAATACGGTAATTTTCTCACTGGATTTCAGCTCGCAGCTCCCTGAGCCGCAAGCTGAAATCCAGCTAACTACTACCGTTCGGTAGTAGTTTTACGCAGCGGGATTTCCCGACAATTGAATATGCCCCTTAGTGACAGTCATGAATGTTGTCTAGCATGTTCAGACAATGCAGCCATAGCTATCAATTGAACAATATTTAAAGTAAACCGTACCAAAATAATGTGTAATTTAAATAACAACCAGATAGCTCACTTCATAATATTCAGTCACACTGCGGATGATTTAATAAAATAGTGTAAAAGTATAAATGTGCAATAATCCAGTACAACCAATCAGATCTTTGCTGTCATTAGTCTAATTTGTACTGAACCAATCAAATTGTATTGCTCATTAATTGCTGTTACTGCTCATTTAAAATTTTGTTCCATGTTAGTTTATAACACCCAATAATGGTTAATAAAATAATATTAATAACAATTTTTTTAATCTAGCATTATTGTGTTCTCTTTGTTGTATGCTTACTGTGCTGCAGAGCATTTTGTTCTCTCTGTCTGTACTCATTTTGCCACCAATGAAAGTTCTCCTGCTTTTCATTGTAGATAATATGGGACTTAACTGCTGCACACCAAGGTCCAGAGTGAAAGCGGACTGCCTGCTGCAGGATAGGGGTATTGGAAGGTCCACAGATTGACACTAACTCGACACTAGAACAAAATAAAAAAATAATAATTAAGAAGTTGCATACAAAGTTGTTGGATTTAGATAAATATTCATGCAGTCTCTTCCAGTATTGATTCCCTCCTCATTCAGCTTGCTTGAAACATAGGTCAGAGTTGGTGTTATACTGTAGTATGAGTAGAGGTAAGATACTCCCGCATAGGTTTTATGAAGGAGGACAAAAAATATGTGAGGTACCTTCTATCTTCATTACTGTTATTAAACATCATTGAGTTAGTGACTAAACTAGTCACTAGGTCCGGGAGATCCTGGAGGGGTGAATGGGCGGAGGGAGCGGGGCTTCGCGATTTGCGTAATTTTGGCCCCGCCCACAGTAACGTAAAGCCTGCTTTGGGTCTTTTTACAGTGGCAAAAGACCCCAAACAAGCATTACATCACTGGAGGCGAGGCCAAAATGATGAGAATCGCAAAGCCCCGCCCTTACATTCCGGCTTTAATTTTATTGAAGTGGACAGATGGTCCAGATGCGGAAGAATCGCCTGCTCTCCCGGGAGTCCGTGAGACCTACCCGAAATTCGAAGTCTCCCGGACATTCCGGGAGAGTTGGCATGTATGTGGTAGTTGAGTTTAGACTTGTGCTTATATCGCTTTTGTGCACTTGCAGATTTGTCAGTGTTAGTGTAGCATGTATATAGATAATTCAGTCTGTGCCATCAATACTAAGAAACCTAATGGTTCTTGCTTGAAAGAAAAAAAATAAGCATATGTCTTTAATTACATAGTGCACTGTACAATGCACAGAGCATAATACAGCAAACAAGTAAACACTGCCTGCTAAGCATTGCATAAAGTAAATATTGTGTACACCAGATCCAACTTTTCATCATTTTATATCATACTTGTCAACATTTCAAACCTCTCTTATAGGATTGGCTGCTTTCAAAGTAGGACTATGATGACACAATCGTGTTAATGTGATAGGATGCGATCATGTCATTAGTGAATTAGGCGGTATCTGGGAGGGAGGCCTGTACTTCTGATAGAGCAGGCAATAATGTTTTATATAGCCCCATGCAGATCATTACAGCCCAATGTCCAGTACATGCAGTACACATACAGCACCAATGCATATAAAAGCCCACATGCATTTTTCAAAATTAAACTTTTCAGTTTTACTAAACTGTCAATGTTGGAATCTAGTTAATCCTATATAAAAAAAATTGTGATAAAACTGTATTGTCAACTTTGCCTTTTTGTATTTATAAACAAAACAAAAAGCATTAAGGTTATAACATTTTACACCAGTAGTTTTTAAAACCTTGAGGGGTTAATAATTCCTTCTGATCTTCATGGACCTTTACATGCTATTTCTACCTTTGCTTTTTTGAGAAATGCTTTTTGTTGGATAAAAATATACTCAGGGCCGGTGCTAGGGTTCTCAGCGCCCTAGGCAAAATTTTAAAATATCCCCCCTCCAAGACACGCCAAATACCCACTTCCCAGACCCTCACACACTTCACTTTGTCCTCTGTCCCTGTCCCCCCCCCCCCCCCCGCCGCACCATGATTTTATTGGCACGTCATGCTCTATATTTGACTTGCAGCAAGTCAATAATCGAGCATGAGGTGCCAATAAAGTAATTATTTTATCCATCATAGCGTTTAAATCAAAGATAGAGCATAAAGTGCAATATAATAGTCATTTTTCCACCGCATAGTTTGCAAAGCAAATATAGGGTATGACATGGCAAATAGTAATTTTTCAATGGTATAAAAATGACTATTTCCCACCTCATGCGCTATATTTAATTTTCAAGCTATGTGGGAGAAAAATAAATTATTTGGCACTTCATGCTCTATCTTTGATTTAAAAACTATGGTGTATAAAATAATTCTTTTATTGGCACGTCATTCTCTATTATTGACTTGAATTCTCTATTATTCTCTATTCTCTTATATTCTCTATTATTATTGACTTGAAGCAAGTCAAATATAGGGCATGAGGTGCAATAAAATAATTATTTTATCCACCATAGTTTTTAAATCAAACATAAGGCATAAAGTGCAAAATAATCAAATCCCACCACCAACATTTTTTTTTACTCCACACTTGGCCTTTGGGTACCCCATTTTTTATAAAATAAAATTATTAATACCAAAAAAAAAAAAAAAATTTAAATATACTTACTGTTTTTGATCCTGAAGGATGGTCAGATGCAGGGAGGCTCTTCTTTAATGGCTGCCCACCACTCCTCACCTTCTTACAACAAAGGAGAGGGGTGGAGAGGCCGGTGCATGCTGTGAAGGGAGGGGGGTGTTGGGTAGCAAACTTTATTCACACTGTCTGTCAGTGACAGTGTGATAATACAGCACAGGCGCGCAGCAGGCGCCGCCGGGTAAAGACATGTCACCTGATCACTGAGGTCAGTGATCAGGTGTGCGATGCGCCGGGCAGCCCGGGCGCATCGGAATTAATTGACAGTGGCGGCGCTGCACCTTTCTCCCACTTCTCTCCGCTGACTAAATTTTCAAATCTAGTCAGCGGCAGCGGCGCCCTGCAGGTCTCGGCGCCCTAGGCAACTGCCTAAGGTTGCCTAATGGGAGCGCCGGGCCTATATATACTATTGAATGGAGTCATGCAGAAGGAATGAAAACGTGCTCTGTGTTCTGTGAACTTTATTTAAAGCAATAAAGTGAATAACATGTTTCTATATGAAATTAGGTTCATACATCCAACTCATTTTTATTTATATAGTTAACATTCAAATAATTTGAATAAAGTGTTTGCAGCACTGGTAAATATACAACATAATTTGACTATTTTGATTCCTTACCTTTTTATTGATCTAGGGAATGCCGTCTCCAGTGATCTGCAGGGTACATACTTTCTAGGTTCAGAATACTCCATCATTTCCTTTACTATGATCTCCCTCTTGCAAATGCATGAACTGTTGTGCCTACAATACTCACCTTGGCAACCAACAGTTACTAGGAGAAGTAACAAAAGCAAGATAGAGACAGGGAACAGCTATTTCCAGTCTACTTTCAGCAATAAAAACACTAATACCAAATAGCTAGAAACATTACAATCCAGTGTGGAAAGAAAAACAACTGCAGCAGACCATCCACAATATGGAATAGATTAATTGTCATAACACATATCAAATATGGAATATACTGTAAAAGTCATGACTGAACCGTGGATTTAGCATTTATTGGAAAGATACAAAAGGTGGAAGGGTTGGTGTAAATGTAAAAACGTGTTTAAGGCCTGCCCAGCAGGAGAATACCTATATTCCTACATATCTATAGGTAGATACAAAGCCATAATTAGACATTTTAGTGCCCTGGGTGAGAGAGAACACTGGTGCCACCCCAAGGCTCAGCTGGTGCTTGGTATAATCTACGTAATTATTTCATGTTCTGAAATGTTATAGTCTCAGGAGTGCCCTTCTTTGTCAATTATCTATGATTACTCCTAATTTTGACAGACTGATGGAGCACTGGGCAATTAGCTACTGAGGTTGTGCCTATGTTTTTTACATGCTCAAATATGTACAGCTTTTCTACATCTAACATTCTACCACTAGGATATAGTGCATGCTCACTTGTGTATGTCATGCGACAGACCCTCCAGCTTTCTTACCGGGAACTAGCATGCTTACCTAGTCTCCTCCTTAGGCGAGTGCTATCTTGGATTCGGGTCTGTCCTTTCTCATTTTACCCTGCACTACTAGTATTATCATTTTGGGCCTTCTCCTCAACTGAAAGAATTAATAATGCCACTGTATAGGTCATTGGTATGGCCTCATCTAGAATACTGTGTTCAGTTCAGTTCAGTTTGTGGGCAGCACGGTGGCTAAGTGGTTAGCACTTCTGCCTCACAGCGCTGGGATCATGAGTTCAATTCCCGACCACGGCCTTATCTGTGTGGAGTTTGTATGTTTCCCCGTGTTTCGCGTTTCCTCTGGGTGCTCTGGTTTCCTCCCACATTCCAAAAACATACTAGTAGGTTAATTGGCTGACATCAAAATTGACCCTAGTCTCTCTCTCTCTCTGGCTGTGTGTGTGTGTGTGTGTATGTTAGGGAATTTAGACTGTAAGCTCCAATGGGACAGCTCCAAAGTTCTCTGTACAGTGCTGCGGAATCAGTGGTGCTATATAAATAAATGGTGATGATGATGATGAGTTCTAGAGGCCATGTCTCCAGAAGGATACAAATACATTAGAGACTGTACAAAGAAGGGCAACTAAAATGGTGCATGGCTTAAAGCACGGAACTTACCCGGTTAGACTAAAAGATCTTAATATGTATAATTTGGAGCAAAGAAGAGAAAAGGGGGACATGATAGAAACTTTCAAATATATTAAGGGTTTGAACAAGGTACAGGAGGGAAACATTCCTCAAAGGAAGAGAAGTACTAGAACACGAGGACTTGCACTGAAACTGGAGGGCAGTAGGTTCAGAGGAAATTTGAGGAAAAATTACTTCACAGAAAGAGTATTGGATAAGTGGAATATCCTCTCATCAGATGTGGTAGAGCAGTTTAAACATGCTTGGGATAGACAAAAGAATATCCTTTGAGGTTACCATAGGTTAATAAAAAAATTAGGCAGACTAGATGGGCCAAGCTGTCTGTATCTGCCATTAAATTTTATGCTTCTAAGGAGATTGGAGGAAAAATGACTTCACAGGGTAGAGGATAAGTGGAATAGCTTCCCATCAGAGGTGGTGGAGGCTAATTACAGTAGAGCAATTTAAACTAAAAGTCATGGAGCTCATTTCAAGAAGTTAGTGGTGGCCTACTATCTGCTCTGATGTCTCAGCCTGTATGGTATGTGCCCAACAGAAGGTTCCTCAACAAGTACCATACGGTCCACTCCTATCATTACCTGTTCCCTGAGACTGTGGACCTGTATTGCCATGGACTTCATTACCGATTTACCTCCAAGCAAGAGATTCAACACCATCTGAAAGGTAATAAATAATTTTTCTAAAATGGGTCAATTCATTCCACTCCTTGGTCTTCCATCAGCCTCCACTCTTACTAAGATGTTTATTAAAGAGATTTTCCATTTACATGGGTGTCCTCTGGAAATTGTCTCGAACCAGGAGTTTCAATTTGTCTCTAAATTTTAGAGGTCACTGTGTAAATCACTTAATATTCATCTTAGGTTCTCCTCTGCTTACCATCTCCAATCAAATGATCAAACCAAAAGGGACTGAATCAAGATCTTGAGACCTTAATCAGAATTTACACCTCTTCCAATAAAGATAATTGGTCAGACATTCTATCCTGGCCCGAATATGCACATAATAATCTTTTCATATAATCTTCCTCTGCCACTTCATTTTCCATTGTTTACTGGCTTCATCCTATATTCCCCAAGTTTTCAACCCTACCTCCTACTGAGGTTCCTGCTGTCAACTCCTTACATGAGGACTTTTCCTCCATTTGATCGGATGTGGTTGTGAGCCTCAAGGAATCCTCCAAGTGCTACAAATTCTTTGCTGACAAGAAACTGCGGACTGTGCCAGCACTTAATGAAGGCGACAAAGTCTGGCTGTCCATGAGAAACATTCATCTGAAAGTGCCATATATGACATTTGCTCCCAAATACATTGGGCCCTTTAGAATTATTCGAATAGTCAACCCAGTGGCCTTCCAATTAAAACTTCCACCTTCACTATGCACCTTTAATACTTTTCATACTTATTTATTGAAACCTCTGAGTTCGAGGTCAAGCAAATCCTCAATTTCAAACGTTCTCATGGGAAAATTCAGTACCTGGTGGTTTGAAAGGTCTTTGGCTCTGAAGAACGTTCTTGGATTGACTCTTCGGATATTTATGCTCCTGCTCTTTTAAATAAATTTCATATTAATGTCTCCAGTAAACTCAACGTAAGGTGTTCAGTGCCAACTGTTAAAAGGGGGGTACTGTCACACGCCGGATCCTCCAGCTTGCTTACCAGAGTCTGACACACTTACCTGGTCTCCTCCTTTGGGCTACCTGGTGCTGATGCACCACGCCTCCTCTGTTAGTGGGCACCATCTTGGATTTGGGTCTGTGTTTGTGTCTTTTATATCTTTCTGCTAGGAGTCAGCTGGAAGTGTCAGTTCAGAGCAGAAAATCACAGAAAAAGGGTTAATTGGGACATGCCTCAAAATTCCAAGCACCGATGTGATTACGCTCTTTTGGTTGGTAAAGTGGGTGCCCACTGTTTGATATTGTGTACAGCTAGACTGCTTGAAGCCACGTACCACAGGGTACCTGCTATAACCCAAAGACTTAGGGGGGAGGCTAGGTGACTGCCCCTCTGACAGATACCAATTATGCGAGGGTGGCACACCTAAGAACAGCCCTGCTGAATCCAAACCAGCATGAGAAGTGGACTAGGAATATAAGTGGGTATCATTCCACCAACGGGAAACTTATGCCTGGACAATTTTGACTAGGGGTTATAATTTCTGTTGATGAAACAATGGATTACAGTTCTAAATGTAAAAGCATCTGTGGACCCTATCACTTTGTGAGTCTGCCCAAAACTGGGTAGATGTTGGACTTGGAACCTACCTAGTTGGTAGAGGAGCAGAAGATTGTCGCTCAGCAGTTGTGATAGCAATACCAGAGAACAGTAACGATGACTATATTGGGAAAGGTTGTAGTTTAGACAGTAGTACAGTAAACCACCTTCCATTTGTTCTGTTAAGTGCTGCTAAGATGCATTAGAGCATATTTCTGCTTGTAACCAATTGTTTGCCTAAGTGATTCTAACTGGCAAATAGCATCAGGTTCACCTGGTGTGCTCACAGTTATTATGTGGCACTCAGTTTTATTGGAGGGCTAAGAAACATGATAATACGTAACAGCATAACTTAGACCGACTGTTACTTAAATTCTATGTAATATAAACAAGTGCCATTGAGTAGAAGGAAAGTGATAGATTAGCTTTACCAACTAAACACTTTAAACCCAACTGGGTTTAATGATAATTTTGATTTTAATGTATTGCATTTTAACTAAAACAAATCAATTATACCCATTATCATGTATTATATATTATGCACATTGTTATCCCCTATGTATTTAAATGACCTAACTTTGTTCTTTATTAATTATTTGAGGTTTATTTGATTTGTAACAATTGGGAATATATGGCATGTTGCGGTTTAAAAAAAACAAAACGTACATGAGCGTAGTTCATAATGTATTCAAATCTAGGTGGATACCAAGATGCGTTTCGATTTAAATCTGGGTGTAAGTGTGTTTTGCCTAAACTGTACTTGCCACAGTACAGTATATGCACATGCATATATGCAATAAAAGGTCACATCTGAAAGCTTACAAAAATATGTATATTATAAAATAAATGAACTCTGAACAGTATAATCAATTAAATAAAAATATGTTTGGTTTAAAATATTTTGTTTTGGGGGGGCGTGACCTGGCAGCCATATCGGGCAGTCGTGTATCGCACCAGCTCCTTCTCCCAGACCAGTAGAAAAACCGGGATATACTCCCTCAAATATAGGCTACCAGCTGGGAAAACCCTCAGGGTTACCTTACAGGGGACAAAAAAAAAAAAAAAGCGTTTCCCGTATCCATGGACCCAATATCCGACCTCTGCCACACTGAGGCCTGACAGACGCACTGTTGCGGACTCACCGCTGCGCACACCGATACCTCCCTATGTGACACACTGCTCACCGAAGAGCTGCAGACTTCAAAGCTTAACCGACGAGAACATGTACCCGGAGTAGCTACAATCTACCCTGCTTATCTGTGGACTGGAGCCACGGTGAGTGGAGAGCGGGCAAGGATTGCGGGGCTTAGTGATGGGTAGTTTACGAATGATTAGTTCAAATGAACTAATCTTCAAAGTGAACTAAATCATTTAGTTCACAGCTCTGACAAAGATTAGTTCACCAGGAACTAAAACAAGTGGGAGGAGTTAGAGATAAAGCCGAGCAGCTCCAGCAGCCTCACTCACTGTCTCATTCACATTGGCTCTTTTGTTTCTATTCAGCTCTCTCATTTAATACTCATGAGTCAGTACCTCTAAACTACCAAAGGTGGCACTGCTGTGCTCAGACATTGTGTGAGACTCTGGAGCTGATCACTGAGCTATGAGTCATGAGTCATTCTCCTGGCTCAGGAGTTTCTTAGTTAATCTAGTTCATTTCACTCTTCGAATCTTTCCAATTTTTCCACTCTTTACAATCATTTAGATCATTTAGCTCATGAGTCACAGTATACATTCTCTTCCCTGTCAGCTCAAGACACACTGCACTGCTGAGTGCTGCATGCTATATACTGTAGTTCTGTTTACTGCACCATATATACAGGGGAGATGTTTAAAACCTTCAAGAGAGATAAAGTGGAAGCGTTGCCCATAGCAACTAATACGTTTCTGTCATTTCATAGACTCTTGCTAGATAAATTACAGAAGCTGATTAGTCATAATTGCCAACATTATGTTGGTTACGTCTGGGAGTTCCTGGAGCGGGGTATTGGTGTAGGGGGCGGGGCTTCATGAATTACGCCATTTTGGCCCCACCCCCAGTGACGTGATGCCTATTTGGGGTCTTTTTACAGCTGAAAAAAATCCCCCCCTAAGGTTTGATACATCTTCCCTATATCCTGATTGCACTGATCTCAATTTTAAAAGCAAAAAAGTGACACTTTATAATACTCTGAATTTGGGTCTTTTTCATTTGCATATTATGGAAATAAAAAATAAAAATGAAAATGTAATTAACTTTGCAGAGCTCAACATGTCACTACTAGTTTTTGTATAAGTGATTGCCCTTTTTAAAATATTAAAAATTATCTGACATATTAAACCTATCTGATCATTTTAACAGGACTATAACTCATCTAATGAGATGTAGTATATATGCCTACAGTATGTGTAATAGACTAGATTTATGTCTCCAATCACTTCTCTCAGCAGTGTTCCAGAGCCAGTGATCTAACTGAACTAACTGAACTAAATGAACTACTGAGTGAAATGAGTGAAATGAACTGCTGAGTGAAATGAACTAAATGAACTACTGAGTGAAATGAACTACTGAGTGAAATGAACTAAATGAACTACTGAGTGAAATGAACTACTGAGTCAAATGAGTGAAATTAACTAATCTTTTGTGTGAACTAGATCAGAATGAACTAATCTTCAAAATGAACTAGATTTCCCATCACTATGCGGGGCGCGGCCTGTTAGCCTTCATTGCGAGGCAGACCTGTCCTCTTGTTCCTGATATATGTTGGGCTGGAAAATACTCACATTCAGAAGCTGAGGCTCTACTGCCATCTAGTGGCCATATTACAATACTACATCTGTTATTCTTCTACAGTCCTGGAGGCTGTTCTTATAAATATAGTTCTTAAGTGAAACATGACAATATCAATTGGGCACATTGAGTAAATATGTCGGGTCCCTCTGCCCACGTCACCCTAATTTTGTACTCAATCTACTAAAATGGTAGCCATGATCGCCTGACCTGCTCTAACAATACACTGCATTGTACCTCTGCATTCTGGAAAGCCTGATCCTTTTCAACTCTCGTTATTGCTCTGCCCAGTTGATCTCGTAATGGCTCCTACAAAAATAAAGGCTGGTACTTCTGAATCCCAGTCCAATTTTTTAAGCCACAGAATACTACCCCAAATACCAGAGGTACTAAGATGTCGGAAATGTCTAAAGATAGGCCCTCCACCAGTGCCCCAGCTACTCAAGCAGCGAGTAGACGTAAAGATACCACTGATAAAGAACTCGCAGATAATGTAGATTCTGATGACCCCTCACGATCAAGACGATGCAGAATATGTTATCTCTATTTAAAACTGGAATTCTGTCAGAAATTAAATCATCTATAAAGGAAATATATCAGGAAGTTACTCAACTGGGCAGACGCACCAGTCATATTGCAGATAAAATGGAGGAGTTGGTAGCCTCCCAAAATAACCTCATAACGGATTATGAAAAGTTACAAAAAGTTCATACAAATCTAGATAAACTTGCGGATGGGGAAGATAGATCTAGACGTAACAATATTAGGATTAGAGGTATTTCAGATTCAGTCACTCCTTCTGAATTGCTCCCTTATGTTACTGAGCTCTTACGCAAATTATTACCTGAAGTAACAGAACAGGACCTTATGATAGATTGCATCCATAGGCCCCCCAAACCCAGGTCAGCTCCAGACAACGTGCCTAAAGACACTCTTATGAAGATCCATTTCTTTCAGGTCAAGGAGCGTATATTAGGAGCGGCTAGCACAGAGTTCAATGCTGATCATCTACGGAACCTTCAGATTTTCCAAGACTTTTCATATGCCACGATATCTAAACGTAGATCTTTCCACGTCATAACTAAAGCCTTGAGAGATCAAGATATCACGTATAAATGGGGATTCCCTGTTAAACTAATTATCTGGAGAGATAATGTTACACATGTCGCTTCCTCAGTGGCTGATGGGGAGACTTTACTGAAATCTTGGGATATCCCGGTTCCTGAATCGACCTCAACTTCTAGACTACGTCTTGGACAAGATTGGTCAAAATAAGCAGAGGCAGGATATAGTTGAAATTTGCCACTTCTCAGCACCTGAACAGATACTTCTATTTAAAGTGCTACAAAACTACAGGACGCTAGTTTTAAGGACACTATCATAGACCTTTCAGGAGTGTGCTATGAGGGGATACAATCAGTAGGCCGTTCCCTAGTAGATGAAATGGCTAATTCTCTTTAGGTAATCTTCCTCCTACCTTTTATTTTTCTATAGGTGATGGAAGGAATGCGGAAGGACAACGGCCTTCACCTGGACGAGAGATGCATCGATTAGAGGTTCCTGTTGTTGTTTGTCGTTTGATGGTTAAGGTACAACTTATATACTGTGCAAGATCTTTAATCTTAGAGTGGGTTATGTAAGATAGAGTTTTTCTGAATAGTTAATGTTTGTTCTTTTTTGGATTGATGGGTGAACGTGGATGAGGCGACTCTATAGAGGCCTAGGTCTCCCCTAGTTACTCACTTTGCTGGTCTTTTTCCCTTCCCTACCAGCAAATACTCTAACCCAATGTGTTGGGTTATTTTAGTTTCATTCTTCTCACCATTTTTTTCTTCCCACATCTTCTTTTCTACCTCCCTTCCTTCCTGTCCTTGGAACACATTAATACAAACAGACAGTATTCTACACTTTCACTGTCTCAATTCTGATCGTAGTTGGCTACACTTTGAGTTGAGTCATTGGTTAATATCTGATACCCAGATGAGAGTCCCTATAGCTAGCATTATTGCTACAGATGGTTAATTTTCTTACCCAAAATGCTAGCGGTTTAAATTCCCCAAATAAGCGAAGATTAGCTCTCATATAATTTTATAAACTTAAAGCTGACATAGTAGCCTTACAGGAGACACATTTTATGGCTGCAGCCCCTCCTGTGTTGCAAGACAAACATTATCCAACTTGCTTTACAGCCAACAGTCCTCTTAAACTAAACGGGGTGGCTATATTATTTAGTAATATAGTTGCATTTATACATAAATCGACTATAGCAGATAAGGCGGGTAGATACTTGATCTTGATCGGCTTATTGGATAATAAACATTTTTAATTTCTGGTGTGCTTTGAAAGCAGTTCTGAGAGGGCTAGCGATCCAGATGGGGTCTCGCTTGAAAAGAGCTAATGCCCATGTTCAAAGCGAGTTAGAGGCAAAGTTGCAAAAGTTAGAATCTCAAAATAAAGCACATCCCTCTAAGGAATTGAAAAAAGAACTTATAGGAGGTCCGGGGTCAACTCCAGAAATTGCTAATGTTTAAAACTCAACTAGCATTGAGAAGACTTCGGCAAACATTTTATGTCGCAGGAAACCGGGCAGGAAAACTTCTGGCTAGAAAATTTAGAGGCCAACGCGCTCAACTTAGAATTAAATATTTGATAGGCAAAACAGGAAAAAAAAGTTTCTAACTCTAGGGACATAGCCAACATGTTTTTACAATACTACACCAGACTTTATAATCGAAAGGATGATAATGCTACACACCAACCGAGCCCATCAGACATAGTTTCTTAAATAGCTTACACTTCCTACAATTGATCCAGAGACAGCGGCCACCCCATCTGGCCCTTGGTCCCGAGCTGAAATCCCGGCAATCATTAAGAGCCTTCCTAGGGACAAGGCCCCGGAACCTGATGGATATAGAAACGGTTTTTATGTTACCTTTCAGGAGGAGCTCCTCCTGTTGCTCGAACAATTGCTTAACGAGGGTACAACACAAGGGTCGTTTCCACCTGAAATGTTGGAGTCTCAGCTAGTTACTATTTCCAAGCTGGGGTAGGACCCTGCTTCATGTCTTAACTACAGACCAATAGACCTTTTTCAAAACAGATATCAAAGCTTATGCTAAATTGATAGCGAACAGGCTCAATGGGCTTCTCCCGGCTCTGGTTCACCCTGACAAGGTGGGTTTTGTACTGGGGCGCCAGGCCTCAGACAATACACGGATGGTACTTAATATTTTAGAATGGGCATCAGAAACCTAATCATATGGGCATCAGAAACCCGATCGGAACTCCTTACCCTTGATGCAGAGAAGGCTTTCGATAGGTTACATTGGGGATACATGGAAAGGGTCCTTCTTCGGTTTGGTTTTCAAGGCAAATTTCTGACAGCCATTTCTGCTCTATATTCTAATCCCTCAGCTAAGGTGTTTAGCAACAGTTTCCTGTCAAATAGATTCCTGATCACAAACAGTACAAGACAGGGCTGGGTTCCTAAAGCTTGGCGTCCGTCGCCTGCTCATTTCCCACGAACAACCAAAAACTCCCTAGCAGTGTGGGACAGTGTTTTGGAGACTAATCAAGACTTTAAGGTTCTTACCAAAAATATCTCATTAGCAGCCATTGTCAAACTTATCCCAGACTTAAACCTTAATCTCTGGATAATGAATGGGGCCATTTCACTCTGATTTACTTGAGGAACAGAGTTTACTCTCTTTTACACAAATACGGGAAGAGTTTAACCTCCCTGCCCAGGAATTTTATAAATATCTACAGCTTAGACATTGGTTTACAGCCCTCCCCAGACAGGGCTTGGGTGTGACCATGTCCCGGCCCTGACACACATGAAGCCAACAAAAGGAACCAATAGAGCCTGTATTACCTTTTGGTATAACTATCTCCTCCTAGCCCCGTCGGAAATCAAGACTAGAATTCAGTTGCAATGGGAAGCAGATCTCTGTATTAATCTAACCAACAAACATTGGGAAAACATTTTTGTTAACTCATTTCGAATGTCTCCATGTATGAATCATAAAGAAATGATGGTAAAACTAGTGGCCGGCTCAGTCGAAATTTTGCTGGAGACAAATTATGTCCCTTGGTATTCCAAAGGACATAATCAGGGCCGCCAAGGGGAGGGGGGGGTACTGATTACCAGGACCCAGGCATGCCAGGGGACCAGGCCCGGGCCCTCGCTGCCGACGCTTTTTCTTGTAATGTTTTTTTGTAAAACTATATATTTTTTTTCTTTTGTGTTTTTGTTTTTAATTTTTTTTTGTGGTGGGGGTGGGGGGGAGTTGGTGGCTAGTTCGTTGGTGGGGGGAGAAGGGTAGTTAAAACAATAAATATAAAGAAAACATACTCACATGATCGCGGCGGCGGCGTCCCTCCTCTCTGCTCCATTCAGACTGAATGCCGGCCGTGATGTCACGCCCTACATTCAGTGATGAGGAGCGGCGCAGAGAGGACCAAGAAAGAAGACAGAAGAGGAAAAAAAAAAGGAAAAAGTAAGTAAAGGAACAGAATGGAAGCAAAGGGAGGAAAAAAGGGGGGGTGCAGTGGGATTAAAAAATGGGAGGGGGGAGCATGGAACAGTGGGATTAAAAAGGGGTGGGGAGCATTGCACAGTGGGATTAAAAAGGGGGGCAGCATGGAACAGTGGGATTAAAAATGGTGGGAGCAGCATGGCGCAGTGGGATTGAAAAAGGGGGGGGGGAGTAGCATAGTATATTGTGATGAAGGGTTCAAAAGCAGCATGGAGGGCGCAATGTGATCATAAGGCATGGCGATGATGAAGGGGCACAGTAATGTGTGCGTGATGGCACAGGGGCCTTCTGGCAATGTAGTGTGAGGTAGGTGGTGGATAATTAATGGGTGCTATTTTGTTTGTGGGGCGATGGTGGGGCAATTTAATAAGATGAGGTGATTTGCGGGCTATTGAATGTGGGGGTGAGTTTGGGGAGAATGAGGTCTCTATTAAATGTGAGTATGAATTATTTAATGGCAGTGATGGTTGTGGGAAATAGGTATATTTCTGAAATGTAAATACTATTAATTTATTGCTTGGGCTGTTTGTAGGGAGTTAAATTGGTTTAATTATTAAATGCGAATTGAATTATTATTATTAATTATAATTATTTTAATGTTGGAGCTGGAGGAAGGCCTAATTATTAATCATGGGTGGTACTGATTTAACGCCAGGGTTGTTTGGAATTATCTAAATGTAGCCATTTTTTCCCAAATAGGGCCCCAAGCATTCCAGGATCCAGACAAGCTGCAACTAAAGAAACCTGCAGCCACAGGTGGTGAAAGTGACAAGAAAGTAGGAGAGAGCAGGAGAGTCTGAAATGTTGTGATTCTAGTAGGGACAATTTTTTGTTGAGTGTTGTGCCCAATGTAAGGCGCAGGCCAAGACTGAACTATTCTGTACACACTGCATTCTTTCTATACTACACTGTGGTGCTAGATGTCCTGAAAGTCAGTAGTGCTTGGACATATGTCACGCTCCTGTGAATTCATGACAACACTTCTGAAAAATGTTGTGCCGCCCTTATAGCATGCTCGGCTGTAAGGGGGGCCCCATGAATTTGTTGTACCCGGGCCCTGAATTCCTCTTGGCATCCTTGGACATAATGCACATATTCTGGAATACAGCCATTTTGGTGGCAAGTTTTTGAGCTGGCCAATAAAGTTACTGCCCCGAGTCTTGATCCTGCTCCTGAAGTCGCACTGTTGCACCACTTTCCTCCACAGTTTTCATTTCATGCTAGATATGTGTTCGGTCACATTTCGATCGCCGCAAGAGCTTCTTTAGCACAAAACTGGAAATCCCCACTTCCTCCTTCGTTAAAGAAGCTGGTGGCCAAAGTACAGTATAGCTTTGAAATGGAGACTGTGGATATGCCTTATTCTACCTCCTTTTTTTCACCCCTAATGAGATGGTTTCGTTGGCACGAGTATATTACAGAAGATGAGGGGGCAACTTTGGCCCAACCTAATCATATTCCACCTCTTCCCCCATCCTCGCTGAATGAATCCCCCCAGGGGTCTCCATAGTTTCCTTCCAGTGGCTGAACCATGGGTACTGTGTTTCTCCTGCTTTTTGTGAATAAGTGGCTTACATAGCTTTTGACAATTTCTATAAAGTGTATTACAGATATGATATTGTTTACTGTGTCCCCTCCCACTATGTACCCCTCTTTTTTTTTTTTTTTTGTCCTTTTCCTCCACCCCTCTTTATTTTCTGTAACCCTTTAAACTTTGAAAAAAATAATAAAAATACTATTGAAGAAAAAAATAAAATATTTAGTTTTTTTTCTCACATTAAATACATAAAACAAATTCTTAATGCATACTGTATATACAGTGCATTTTATAGCCTCTTACTTTCATACACATGTTCTGTGTTATTTAGTGGCTTGCATGAGTGGGCCAAGTCAGTCATTACCATGCCGTGTCAGTCATCACCACCAACAGTCGGGCCAAATGATACAGCTGAAAGCAAGCGTTCCACACCTGCAATGGCACAACCTCAGCACTCACTTACTGTACATTGCCTACATCTGTCTGTCCCTTCCCATCCTTAAAAGTCATAGGGGGTAGTAAGTGTCAATTGCGTTAGGACATTAATTGCATGCAATTGAGTTCAAGGCGTATGGTTCTTCTCTGAGCATGCAAAAAGCTATTTCACGCAAGATTTGGCACTCAAACAGACTTGCGTCCGAACATAAATGAAGACCTATATGAGCACTTATAGTATCAATACCATCCTAGTACCGATTGCACTAAAGAGGTAAGTCTTTTGTATTCTGCTGCTGATTACTATGAGAATCTGTACAAACTTATTAAACTGTATTTAAATACAGTGCCAGTATATTTCATAGATCGATGTTTGTAGAAGTATTTCATATAGGATTCTGTAAAAGAACAAAACAAAAACAGGCAACCAATTTTCAGGCACCGTCTCCACACTGACCATAGGGGCAGGAGATGGTCGCCTGTCCTTCTCCGACACCCACGTCCTGTTGCCTAATAACGGGACACCTCCTTGCTTCTCTTTGCACGCTGTGTGTGCACGTACATGTGCTGTAGACCTCACTTCCTGCTGCTAAGCAACGGGACGCTTTCCCCACTCACCTCCTGACCGCCGTAATCCTCTCCTCTCACCCTATCAGGGTGCATCTTGCTACATAAATAGGAGCCTCCGACACCACCAGGGTGCCAGACTATTGGTTCACTACCTACTCCAGCACTTACATGAGGTTCCTGAACCCTGCATACTTCAATTACTACTTGGCTTGTTTCCTCTACTCCGCTCCAGGTTTACGATTTGGTGCCTTATTGCTCAGTTTGGTTTTTGACCCCAGGCTTGTTCTGATTATTCTCTGGATCCTCTCTGTATACTGTTCTGCTTGGCTGGTTCTACGCCTGTCTACTCCCTTCACTACGGTGGTGACTGTCTCAAAGAAACTGCGACCTGCGCACCCCTTGCAGCAGAGCCCAAACTCCCTTGCAGGGGTCCCTGGTTAATACTGGGGGTGCGATAGACTCCGCTCTTCCCTGAACAGTTGCGCCAGTACCAGCTAGAGGCCACCTCTGCTAATTCTGTGACACCAATATAGGGACTGAGAGCAGAGCAGCAGAGTTTGTAGGGGTGACCATCTGGTTTGTGGAAGACTAACAAGTAGAGAATTGCAATAGTCAATGCACGAGATGAGCGTATGAATGAATGTTTTTTGCAGTGTCTCGTGCGAGTTATATATCTGGAAATGTTTTTTAGATGTATATTACATGATTTAAATACATATTGGATTTAGGGAACAAAGGATGATTCAGAGTGAAGGATAACAGCTAGGCAGCAAGCTTGGGTGGTAGGGTTTATTGTTATGTTGTAAGCAAAAATGGAGATGTCAGGTAAGCAACCTGTTGGCTGGTGGGAATATTACTAGCTCTTTTTTTTAACTATTAGGTTTGAAGTGGTGAGAAGACATTCAGTAACATGAGTCAACGGGATAGTAAGAGATCCAGAGAGGATAGGTAAATTTGGGTATCATCCGTATAAAGAGGATACTGAAATCCTAAAAGGACCCTATTAGTTTCCTAAGAGAAGTGCTATAGCTAGAGAAGAGCATAGGACGTAGGACTGAGCCTTGTAATACTAAAATCGACAAAGGAAGCAAAGAGGAGGTAGATGTAGAGGAATGAACGGCAAATTAGATAAGCATGATGAGAACCACGATAGAACATTGTCCTGGAAGATCTAGGGATTGTAGCGTTTGTATGAGAAAAGAGGGATCAACAGTGTCTGAGAAATCCAGGAGAACTAGAAGCGAGTAATGGTCTTTAGATTTAGCAATGATCAAATCATTGACAACCTTAGTCAGTGCAGTCTTGTAGAGGGTTGGGGATTAAAGCAAGACTGAAGAAGGCCCAATAAGTTGTGTGAGGCGAGTGTAGGCAATGCTCTCAAGAGGTTAGCTCGGATAGGGACAGTAATAAGAGATTGAGTTTAGGCCAGAAATTTGTTTTTTTTCAACATAGAGGAATTCACTGCTTGCTTGAATAATGACTGAAGGATAGCAGTAGAGAGAGATTACAGATTACAGTTAAGGTTGGAATGAGCACAGGAGACAGTGATTAATTGGTTTGTGAGGGTATAGGATAAAGAAGACTGGTAGTGGAGTAGGAAGATTAGATGCTTCATCTTAATCTGTGGGATCAAATGAAGAGAAGGTGCCAGAGGGTGCAGGGAAAGACTTGAGCAGTTTGTTTTTAGAGGAAAAGCACACTATTTCATGTCAGATCTTATCAATCTTGTCATTGAAGTAGAAAGAAAGCTCTTGGGCACTGATTGTAGAGGAACGCTTTGGGATGTGAGTGTTGAGAAGATATTTAAATGTATTAGAAAGGCCTTTGGGGAATAGAAGCCTGAGCAGAGATCAGATTAGAAGTATGTTTGTTTGGTAGTCTGCAGAGCATTTTGTTAGGAGTGGCAGACAGCAGTATATGTGAGGAAAGTAGTATAATTGCACCAAAGATATTCTACTTTTAAGAAAGTTTTTGAAGATGTTGTGTTAAATTTGAAGTTCATGCAGAGTGTGAAGAGTAGCTGGAGCTACCTGATTAAGGGCTGTTGTTAGGGTTTGGTGAAGATATAGTACTGCCATATTAGGAGATGGGAATATAAAAATTGGGGAGAAAATGTGTTTTAGAGAGGTGGAAAGCTGTTGAAAATGAATAGTTAAGATTGCTGTGGGTTTGTGGAGGTTAAAGTAACAGAAGAGAGCATGAAGGTGATAAGGTGGTGAGCCCAGAGGTAGAAAGGAATGCTAAGGAAATAAAAAACAGAGTACAGTCTATGAAATACAGGATCAAGGCAGTGGCTATCCCAGTGTGTAGAGGAGACTCTACTGGGAGGACGTTAGAGAAAGTATACCAATAATGGAATGTTGAATTGTTTCAATAAAGAAAAAAAAAATGTTAAAAATAAAAAAAGCTAATACCGTGTAGTTCTGATGGTTATAACATTTAGATGATGGAAGACTATATATACTTGCCCCTGCTGTTTAGAACCTGCAGATTACTGTCATTTATAATATGCTGGATATTTTAAATATCAGAGATTATTGAGTGTTACACGTCATGATCATATCATTGGCACTGAATATATTATGCTGGATGTACTATACAGCGTCCATATACATGGTTACTTTATGCCTCACATTTTGTTGAGCCAGTACTGGTTGTTATTCTGAATAGTTCTGCCTCTTATTCTATATGCTGAGATACAGGACTACACAATATTTACAATTATTGTTTATTTTAAGTGTTTAACCCATTGGAAGCAATACAGTTCAAGTGCTAATCTAGAAACATTTCCGAAAGGTGTTGCGGGAAGTCCCCACAACAAGTAGACTTTCTCCCATGAGATATACACTTAAAAAGGTAGACAATGTATGCCACAAGTGTGAATATGAAGTAATTACTTGTTACTTCTGGAGCAAATATCTGGTCAGAGAGTTAGGATTGTGACCCCTAATAACCTGGTCCTTTACATAACTAGACTACAGAATCTAGATCTTGGGAACAGTAATAAACCCCAGGGTGGCACCCACAATGATTTTATGTGGGATGCCCTCACGTCAGTTTATTTATTTATTTATTTTTTTTTTAAACACTTCTAAAAGATTAGGCTAGTACAAATGTAAATCGAAAAACTTTACTGCTTGGGGTTGTATGTTTATCTAGTACAAAAAGACAAAAGTGTGATATATATATATATATATATATATAATCTTTTTTTTCCTATGTAAAAATCTGTCATGTTATTGTTATTTCACATTATATTACAAAGTCTGTTGACAGGATATCATATCAGATAAATAGAAACACAAATTTCTTTGGTAATAATATGTTGATTAAATAACAACTTATATAAATACGCACCTTTAAAGGCTGCAATGTAGAAGATGTAATGTTCTATGTTGTACTTGCATAGCTGTGAGCTAATCAAAGAGATATTCTGCAAATAACTGCAGTAGGTTTAGTAAAACCAATTTTAAATATGTTATGATCTTTTCCATCATGACAGCCCAAATCCAGTTCTTTTTTTTCCCCATAAGCAAACACAAGAACCTGGCTTGTTATTGATCATACAAACCAGGAATTGTGAAGGCCTGTTTAAGGGTATGTATTAACTAAATAATGCTCTGCAGCTCCCATATGGCAGTTTGTGTATTCAGCTGCAAGCACCACACAGAAAATGCAGTGTAAAAGCAGCCTTTTACAGATATCATTAATCTCTATGGGAACTGCACTGTGTAGAGATCAATGGAACTGTATTCTGTGTAGAGATTAATACTCTATAATCCGCTCTTTGAACACAGATGCGAGTACATACTTATCCTTAGGGCAGTGATAGGCAACACTTCAGGGGCTGCATGAGTTGCCCTCTAACCTTCAAAAGAGCAACACATCACCCTTAATCTCGGCAAGTTAAAACAATACATATAATGAAAGAAAGTTGCCCATCTGTGTGTCAGCAAGCACATTAAACAAGTGTTACAAGCTATAACAAACAAATCTAAAAATAATCCAGGAATGAGCTGGGGCCTGAAGGTGTAGGCTCGAAGAGTCTCATGCGGTCCTAGGGCTCCTGTTGCCCATCACTGCTTTAAGGTCTATATGCACATTTGAGTCTTGAAACATTTTCTGCAATGTGTTGAAATACAGGAAGATTTTCAGTGTATTTACATAGTTTTACAATGCACCATGAACAAGTTTCATACAGTAAAAGCAATTAACATTTTGCACTGACACATTGATCATTATTGGAACTATTTTTTTTCTTTTTTTAAATTGGGTTTCACGTGTTTAGTATGCCTGCCTCTTTATGTCACATGTCCACTAGCGCTTTAAATTTGTTTAAGATTAGTAAGCTTAGTAATAGTAGCATATAGGGCAGATTCAACTAGTGAATAGGAGAGGGGGAGGGGAAAAAAAAAACTGAAAAAAACCCAAAAACAACAAAATGCTGTGTAGAATCCCGGAACGGCTGTGAAACACTACGCGGCAATTTTTTTTAGTGAAAGTACTGCTTACTTTTGCTCTCACCCCATAGAGGTGTGAGCAAAAGGAAGCATTAATTTTTTTACCGTACAATAAAATAATATAGTGCAACCGTGATGTTCTCAGGAACATCGAGGCCAATTGAATCTGCCCCATAAAACTTAAAAACACATTTCATATGTGTATTTAACTGAAAAAAAGTTACTGTGTTGGAACACATCATAAGAAAAATACCATTTGGTATGGTAACACTAGGAACAATAGCTTACAATGTCATCTCCGTTTACATGCATTTTACAAACAATAAATACACTTATTGTGTATGAGGCCTTATACAACTCAGATTTGTTGCATTACAGAGGGCAATCAATTCGTATTTTAGCACACTAAAATTTCTCACTGTGAGAAAACATAAATATATATATTAAGACACTCAGAATCTACCCACTTCTTTTGAATGAGACATGTACTCCTGCATAGACAGAAGCTATAAAATACTAAATGGCTCCTCATCCCTCCCACAATTTCTCATGCCTGTTAAAGAAAAAAATGTCTATTCTGTGCAATTCAGCTATTGTGACCAATCCTTTAGTAGATCATTTTAGAAAGTATAGCCCCTGGTCACCTCATTTCCATTGTGATTTTGTAGGATTCCTGTTACTCTAACCATAATTGAAAGTGCAGTTTTCCTGTAGTTTGGAAATTAAAAAAAACTTGGAAACCCAAAAACTTTCTTTTAGGCGTTGTTTTCTTTCTCCATTTGTTCTGGAGTCCTTTTCTCGCTCTTTCAACAATGATTTTGAGTCTTCACTCTAGCACTCATGTGGGTCTAGTCCATTAATTACCCTTTTCAACCAGTTTGTGACATAGGTGTGCCTGGCATCAATGCTGTTTGTTTTCACCTCAAGTGTCCCGAGATCTGCAAATGAGACAAAGATTATTAAATTTTGTCATATCACACAAGTAAGGAAAGACAGGGAAAGCGAGAGAGACAGAGGCACACAGATACAAAAGGGCAGTGCTTATTTTACAACTATTTTGCAAGTATAGAAAAAAAAAGGATAGCAGCGCTAAAAATCAGATTGGCCTAATAATGAGTGTAATTGATATATAAACCAATAGGCAGTCACAAATCATAAAGCATAGTTTATTATCCCATGTAAAGAATAAAAATATTAATAAAATGTACATCTCATCGTAAGACGACAAACACATACAAAACATATTAATAGAATCTATTTCATTACTAAATCCACAATGCACTGTGATAAAATAAACCTAGTAAAGGTATGCATACCATATATAGCGCTACTATTAAAGAATAAACCAGCTGAAAATATTGTAGCTATTAATGTGGCACAAATAAACAATAAAATGTGATTAAATAGCTCCACGTATAAAAACGATCTTAGTATGCCTCGGATATCAAAAAAACTTCATGGATTAGTAAGGCAAGCAGATGTAGTTACTCCGTATATTGAAGGTAATTAGCGGAGCTTCCAATGTGGTATTCGTATAAACCATATAATCAGGCTGATAAGAGGTTTCCAAATTATGTTTGTTTAGTCCATCTCCTATAAAAATTCTTCATAAAAATAGATATGATATATATAAGGAGACTCGAGTCAGCACAGATGTTGTGGTTTTTATATTTGAAGAAAAAAAGAAAATCTTTAACTTCCGTGATTTAGAGAGTGTTAATACTATTCCATTCATAGACAGCATAAACTAGCTGCTACTCTAACTGCGTAGATAAGTCATAGGCATCACACAATTACAAAGCTGAAACTTTATGGTAAAGCTTTTATTTATAACAGTTGTAACTAAAACCAATGTGCAACACCTTGTGTAATGACTAAATTGCTAGACCTTAGAGCAGTAGTAGAGTAATAGTGAATGAGCAATCGTCTTTCACTTTGTTTTCCTATGTGAACACAGTATTATGTTTAGTGTGAGCTAAACACCTCCCCTTTGCTTCCGTTATCTATACCTAATCACGGAGAATTCCCTGGTTTCTGTAGACCAGCAACGCTCTTACTTCTGCCCCTCACCTGTCTCAAGACAGTGTTGTTTTCAAAGACATTCTCTGAGAACTTAACATTCAGGCAAGGAGGGTGCCAGGCATAGTGAAAATTAAGGTTATGCCCTTCTGCTGTCCCCTCTCACCCCATACTCTATTACATACCAAATATTACTCCCTTAAATATATGCATGTATATAAGTATTCTTAAAATGTCGGGTGGGTACACTAGATTCTCAACCATGTTCTCTTCACCTGGGCTTATCAACACAGCTAGTCATTAGAAGGAGTTGCAACGGCTTCTGGCTAGAGGTTTGCATTCGTCCATGTTGAGCAGAAAGTGCCATTCAGCTGTAGAACCACTTGTCCAAAAAGACAGTCATGGGTTAATTCAGGGATCGGTCATGGAGTTTGTTAGAAGAGAGTTATCTATTAGGGGCAAACAAATGGGTGTCCTTTTCCTTCTTCAGCTATAGCCAGGCTTCCCGAAGCTCTTCTCCGCTAGGTGCCTGCTGAAACCCGAGGATTTTCGGAAGGCTCAATGGCTGACCTTCGCTATGTATGGACACTATTCAGCAGGGAGTTGTTGCTCTGGCAGCCCCACCACTGTGGGAACTGGAACAGGCTTAAAAGAGGAGCCTGGCTGTTCAGGCCCTGTTCTACCAACTACAACAGGCAGACAGGGTTTATTACTCATGTTGGACTGGTCCAAGATTGTGTCTATTTGGATATGGAAGTCTCTGTGGACTTTGTTTCTTTTTGGACCTGCAAAAAGCACAAGGACATTGACCTTGGTTACTGCCCCACTGGCAGACGAGTGAAACAGTGTTGCTTGATGACAGAGACAGTGTAAATGGTGATTATAGTCCTTTTAGGGTAGGGTAGAATGGTAGGCTCGCTGTGCGATGATCCCACTGGATTTTATTACTGTTTTGTATACATATGTCTATTTTTTTTTTATATATATATATAAAATCAAGGTTAAAAAAAATGTCTTTCCAGTTGGTTTGCCTAAGTGATTCTGAAGTCAGAGGTACTTGGTACATTCACCTAGCGCATAAGGTTGCCTCCAGTGGACCTGCTAGGCTGAGCGGCCCGGTATCCTGAAATTGACAACATGCTGCCTCAAAAGGAGTGAGAAGAGAATAGATGAACACTCAGACATGGGGGGTCTGGAGGATGACTTTGTTCAAGATAAATATAATTCATTATTATTGTTTAACTTATTGAACTACACCAGTTATTCTAAAAGGTATAAGCAGCCATATTCTAGTCAATGGATCTGATTATCAAATCAGTATCGTATTATGTACCCAAATTTACGTCATCAAAACCTTACCATTGTCACTGTGAGCATCCTATCTACTATAAGATTGCATTCCCGGGAGAATTGAATGTCTGTTCAGAAAATCTACTTCCCAATTCTCCACACCCAGAATATACACTTGTTAATGTCAAGATTCCCTCATTGCTGGGAAATACTTCATTCCTCCTTGATGGTTTATGTACAAAACGGCCGTAGTGTTATCCGACTGAAAACAGATGGGCCAGCAATTCAATATATACTGGGCTTCTGCAAGTACACTCATCACCACTCTGTGTTCCAGAAAGTTGATTGGGAGCTTAGATTCATCCTTGGACCAAAGACCCTGGAAGAGAAGGAGAAAAGTCACAGCTCCCTATCCTTAAGATTGGCATTCGTCGAAGGTGGAAACCATCTTCCCCAGCAGCTTCATGAAAAGCAGAACTGATGTACCTTAGATTCATAGCTCTCCTCACCAACACCTGGAGAATAGAGAGCTTGTCGTCCGGAAAGAAGACCCTCTGTACCAGGGTATTGAAAACTTGGCCCAGAAATACCAACCTCTGATTTGGAACCAGGTTGGATTTTTGAATTCAAAATTCACCCGTATGATTCCAGTACCCGGGCTGTGCTTTGGAGTAAAAGATTGTAGAGATAAGGCACAATAGAGATTCCAATAGTGATTCCTTAAGATCTCAACAGAGCGGTCATAATTATCATTAACATTGTGAAGACTCGTTGCGCAGGGGCCAGACCAGACAGTAGGGCCCTGAACTGGAAGGGAGTCCTCGAACGGAAATCTAATCTGATTAGGCAGTACTGCATCCCCTAAACAGAATATATATAGATATGTGGACTTCTGGGTCAACATGGGTTGAACGGACTTGTCTGGTTTATGGACAAGAGGCTTTTTTAGAGCCACCCATTTTATTTTTTCCTCGGGAAGGTCTGTGAAAAGAATATTGTGGACTGAGCCCCCCCTCAAAGATGCAGGATGTAACTCCTGTCCATAATGCCCCTGTTACCCACAGGTATAAAGGATAGGCATTCCACCCAGGCCTGCTTTCCCCTCTGCTGTCCCCCATGTGTTGAAAGGGATTCCCTGGAAAGAGAGCTTTTCTTGGATGAAACAATGCATGAAAAGACCATAAAATCGGTCCCATAGACATGGACGTGTTGACTGGGAGGAAATTACTCTTACCACCAGTAGCCTGACAGAGAATTTTGTCAAGTTCAGATCCAAAAAGAACTGCACCATCATACGAAAGGGCTTCCAAAGACTTCTTGGACCAAAGTCAAAAAGCTCACTTAGCAACTACAGCCAAGGCAGAGATCATTTAGCTGGAGAGATGCATCACTGCAATCCCTCCAGAAGCGGATCAGATAATTTTTCCATGGCCTGGTAAACCACGCTGCCACATAGATGGGCTTTAAAATGTTGTCATTCCATGAAGCTGCCCCAGAAAAAGGAAGAGTGGTAGACACATTCGACATGTCAAGTGATTAAGACACGCGCCACAGGAAACGTGAATGGAATAACAAGTTTCTTATATGGCTTAGTCCATGCCTCCTCCAGGAGCTCTGGTAAGTGAGAAGACGAAGGAAAAGAGACAGCTCTATACTACTTTGTTTTAAATAATGTCGCCTCAGCAGCCTGAGAATCATCCACATCTAACAACATTTAAAGCCCGACGGGTTGCCGTAACCAGTTTGTCAATGCCCTGCTGGCATTTACATTGTCTCTGAACCTTGGAGTCTCTCCTATGAAGACGACACTTGTGCCAATCAAAAAAAAACAAAAACCTTTCCAGTGTCTTGGCCCAGGCTGGTTCAGCCTGGACCATAGCCACAGAACCTGTTGCTACCTTAGTGACCATCTCCAGCATGAGTGTCTGGTACAGGTGCAGCCACAGAGAGATTTAATGGATTTACACTCGCCTCTATAGGACTGAGCAAGGTATTGCAACCAAGCAGGTTCCACCATCTCAGCTGCATCCCTCACAGGTGTGTGTGTATCATGGATCTCCACTTCAAAGGCCACACACCATGAATCTGGTTCTTCATGTCAGTTTGGAAATTTTGTTTGGCACCAGGAACAGGCGAAATACACAATAGACTTCCCTCCTCCAGCTTTGGTCCCTTTCCTGACAGATTATAAAATGTACATTGCGACCAAAACAGAGAGTGAAAGAATCTGACCTAGAATATTTAATTCTGGCGTAGCTCCCTCAAAGAAAATAAAGTAAATTAGACCATAACCGGGCTGCCAACTCTTTGGACAGTTAACATGAACTGAGGATGAGTGAGAAGTTGGGAGTACCATTAAGTGCCCACCTGCTACATCCTCACTTCACCCCCAAGGTAGCAGTGTCCAAAAGATAGGATGAGTAAAAAAAAAACCAGAAAAAAAAACAGGTTGCCAAATGAACTTTGGCTGAAATCACAGGTATTCAGCTTGTTATGTGTAGTTTAGTGGTGTCACCAGGATGAATATTTTTACTAATTTCTACAGGCAATAATTATAAATACTTCATGATCACAGGTCGCGGAGGGGTTCTTCCCAGATTTCTTTTGTTAGATTGAGACATAAGGGGAAAAACCAGCCCCACTTAACATCTTTTTTTGAACCATTGTGTGATGTGGAGCCAGACTATATTAAAAACAGTCTTTCCCCTTCCAATGTGTAGCTCTTCCAAGGGTCACTAGGGGTCCCTTCTCTGCATGAGACTTTCCCAAACATTTTGACAGTTTTCAGAATGTTTCTCAATATGTGGTACCTTATGGTTGTGAAACAATTTGTGAGAATCGCATCCGTAACTTGACAGCATATTGTATACATAGGAAATAGAAGCAAATAGCGTAATAAGTCTTTCCTAAAAAATAATAATGCTAACCTCCGGAATCTGTGACGTGTGTAAATGTGGCAAGATTTTAATTTATATAATACATGTAAATGAAAGAAACCATATAAAAAAACTAAACCTGCCCCTTGAGCTTTACAGAACACAAACATTTAGCATAATGAAAATTAGATATATCTGTGCAAGTAACAGATATACATACAAATATACATTTTAGTATTCACAACTGAAAAAAAAAAAGATTTATTTTCTACCAATCATAGTGAAATTTGCTTAATGTAAGCATCTCAAAATGTTATCAATTGTATATGGTTTTCTGCAGGACTGTTATTGCCTGGTGTTATAGTGTGGTGAGTAACACCCTGAGTTTACTACAGTGAATAGTAACAGCACTGTGTGTTTCTTTCAGTCTAGTAAGATTTCCACTTATGTTTAATGTGAAAAATTAGTGCCACTATATTCATGCCTGTGTTCCTTTAAACATTTGTTCTATAGCAATAGTTATAAATAAGAAAAAAAGTAATGGTGTTAACTGGGGTTTTCCAGCTCTAATCAATATTCTCAAACACTTTTTTTCTTTTTAGTAACAATTTACAATATCAAACGCTCTACCATTTTAAGATTGACTATTGGGAGCAATGTTTCACTGGAGCCTGCTGAGAACATAGAACCTATCAGTATATCAAACAGAACCCATCCTCTTACATTCTCGGATTTTCACAATATTCATTTTTCTCCCTCAGCTAATTTTCTGCTCATTTCTCCTGCATTTTACACCACACAATTGTCCATATATTTGGAAATATGGGTGTCTTTAGCCCCAGTACAAAAAGAATAGAGAGGACACAGATACATCAGCTTTGCAATACTTTAAAATATAAAGACTGAACCTGGCACTTTGCTTTAAGGAACAGCTATAAAATGTACTTAGAATAGCTATTTTCTGTTGTTTTCAAATCCCAATGTAATACTTCAATAGCACCAGTGTATTTTTGTGTAAGGGTGGAGAACCACATTAAGATTAACACTTTACATATTTTGTAATAAAGGGAGATATATTATATACTAACCTGTGGGCCTCTCCTCCTTCTGGCCAAGCTCCCATGATATTCAGTTGGTTTTCCAGTTCCATGATACGTAACCCAATATATCCGGATGAGAACAGCAGCAGTAAAACCCTTCCAGAATAAAGGAATATACCTGTCAGTGATTGTTGGGTTGCATCTTCAAACTAGAATCTGGGTGCAAATGTCATATCAGGTGGGTGTGCAGTTAGTGAGAAAATAGGAGATTGAGGTATATGGTATTATTTTGTTTAGCCCAAACTGATGCTATGCCAGATATGTAAATGATGACTCACAGCAGCATATAGATAAGAAGCAGAACATTCACAGCCCTTGGATCTGCCCAATGGGTTTGCCTGGTATCCGAGGTCTTCCCCTGACACACATCCCCTAAAGAAAATCAAATAAGAGAAATACAATTATATAAAAAATCACCCACACTACAAGGCTATCATCAAATATTGATAATTAAGCTGGGCACGCACTGGCCGACCCCATCACTCAGCCAGTGCCACATGACAGGAAACGGAGGTGGATCACTTATGACTTACACTGGGACAGGAGTGACCATCTTCCAACATGCCCAGTAAACTTTAATTCAATTTAGATCATATCATTACTTGATATTGCACTTATTTTGGTGCCAAATATACTTCTATACTGGGCCAATTAGATGATACTGCTGGCAGTGTGCAAAGTGGGGCCAGCTTTAGAAATCTAGCACATTTATAAGTAGTTTTCTGGAGAAGATCTAAGGGCACATCCTCACAAATGTTTCCTCTAGTTGGATTCCAAATAGAACGCAACTCTGGAAACCACTGTGTAATTAGTGCAGCATACAGATCCATTGATGTTTATCCTGTACCTAATGCGTTGCTTTGTCAGTAGCAATGTGTGCAGGTAGAAGACCACGGGAAAAAAATTATGCCGACACCATTTTCTTATGGTAACTGTCATATCGCATATTACATTGCCGTCTGTGAAAATGACAACTTCTCTCAGGGGCGTGGCTTGAAATCCAACATGGCCGACGGCTTTTGATGAGAGCTCCGGTCAATATAATCTAAATAGACCAGGTAAAAGACGCCGGAGAAACGTCTGCAGTGACCCAGCACCAAATACCGTGCCCACAACATCCAGAGACACTGTTGACCCCAGAAACTCTGTGCGTAGACGCAGTCTGGATTCTCTATCTCTCACTGTCTGCTCTCCCCCCAGAGCTTACTTTGGCGCAAATAGAGCGCCTCGATACCGTGCTTCAGTGACGAGCTTTTACCCCACACAAACTTGGGGACATAAACTGGAGGAGAAGTTCATCAGCCCTATATCGATATAGAAGTAAAGAAAGGGCTGTATTGCGACTGAGGGTAGCTGGGGGAACTTTTGGCACGAACGGCGCTTAATGGCAGATTCAGAAGCCCAAATCCTCTGGAAACTAGTTAACTACACATTAAGGAAACTACAGATCAGCAAATCTGATCCTCACAACTTTAATATTAATCTGAAATAGAGGTGAGTTACTTGTCACCTCACAGAGCACAGACTGACAGATATACTCTGAATACCTGCTTTGGGCTGCAGAAACATGGTGACAAACATATAGGCAGCAATTCATACAACACAAATACTGTGCCATATCTAAAGATTGAGAGTACTATAAATGGACTTATTGAGTGCATTCAGAAACTTTTTATTGCTATCTTTATCTGCAATAATCCTGCTCTTTCAACCCAAGTTCAACATACAGTGATTGTGTGTCAAACTACAGCTAAGTAGTTTACCAATTTCTGCATAACTAATTTATGAGATGCAATATCCAAATGTAACACATACACACACACACACAGGGATTGATACCCACTCTATCTAGTTATAAATGAGACTATTCTGATCTTTTCTATTCAAAACACTAATTTTGGATATTCATTCATTGAAATGGATAAATATGTGAACGCATCTGTGTCTAGCAAACCACAACGTACTGAAAATGAACGAAAGCGGGGAGCGAGATCTGCAGCTCAAACTAACAAGTTAGACGACAAAGAGCTAGGTGACACTTCAACAAATATGGTTGCTAATCCTTCTCCTTCTATGGAACCATTAATGCAGCAACAGGTAAATACGTTTACCGCAGCCATACAAGAACTCAAAAAGACCAAGTTTCACAAACCACTAAACAAGTCCAAATGAATGAGATGCGTATTGGAGAAATCATGCATGAAATTGAGTGTCAGAAAACTCTTACAGCTTCTTTGCTTAAAACTCAAAAACAAAATGCTAAACAAGTTAGACGACTTGGAAAATAGATCCAGGAGGAATAATTTATGCCTAGCAGTCCTGCCTAAAGCAGTTAAAAGCACAGCTTTGCTATCTTTTCTTTCTAAAGAGTTGCCCAAAATTTTGGTGATAAATGAAGAATATGCTAATGTTGATATTGAACGTGCGCACAGGCTGGGACCGTCAAGAGAGAACCTGAAAGAACGGCCTTGCACAGTCATTTTTAAATGCCTCAACTATATGCATAAGACTGCTCTTTGGTCGGCTTCAAAACTCTAGGCTCTATAACCTGGGATGGTAACAGTCTACTGCTTTTCCAAGATTACTGCGAAAGTTAGTAGGGCAAGAAAGGAGTCCTCCCCAGTGTGTGCTCCACTAGTAAAGAAAAGCAGGAAATTCTTCCTTATGTACCCAGCACGGTTGAGGATCTTTGATGGCCACGATTATAAAGACTATGACAGCGGATGACGCGCAAGCTTTCTTATCAGAGATGGCAGCTGAAGTTGAACCAACAAATCAAAGAGACTGATCTAGCTCAGGACTTACCATAGTTGTATAGCGGCTTGACATTTCTGCAGAGAGAATGCTATCTTTGAATTCATATTCACGTAACTTTGTCATTTTGATGTTACTTTTCTCTTTTACATAAATGTTCATATTATATTAGTTGATAACATTACATGTGATAAGATACTTGGAGTTTATAGATGGGTTATGCACTTGTTGCATTGGAAGCAGTTTGAGTCACTAAGGCGTTAGTGGCTTTTACCACTATGGTATGCTAGTACTATTCTGTATAATAGTTTATCTATCATAACTTTTGCCTACTTAGTTAATGTGATACAAATGTGTTTTGAATATCCGGTAAACTTAAAATCTCTTACAAAAAATAAATAAAAGGGATGGAAATTCAGACCCTATTATTTTTTTTTATAAAAGTTCAGGATAAGAGTAGTCTCTTTTCTTTTTATAATCATTCCATGAAAGAAGTGGGTTCCCTTGTTGGTCCATTTTGTTGTTTTTTTATTTTATTATTGTTTTTGCAGATATTACATCAAAACTAGTATGTTTGTTCCTCACATCTGAATATGTTCAGGCATCATGATTATTATGATGAACTACATATGTTTCATTTATATTTGATGTTTTTACCTCTGTTTTTATTCCTTCTTAAAGATAGTTGTCTACCCTTCCAACTTAAATCTATCAGGCCTAATGTTAAATTGGAGTTCTTGGGGGGGTGGGAAGAAGAGTTTTGCTCACGATATGACAAGTGTCATTACCAATACAAGGATGTTTTTGTCTGGTGTTTTCTACACTATTATTTTGAAGAAATGAACAGTATTTCTGTATATGTCATAAATTTCTAATAGACAAATGGCTATGTTAAAGTTCTGTTCATGGAATGTTGGAGGCATCAACTCGCCTATCAAAAAGGAAAAAATTGCTAACCTACCTAAATAAATCCAAAGCAGATGTCACTCTGCTTCAGGAGACACATCTGACTGATGCAGAGCATGACAAGCTATCCATGCTAAAACAGAAAATTCTGGTGTAAGCATCATAGAATAGAAAATCAAGGCGGGTGGCGATTTTAGAACGGAAAAATTTACAAGTGGACATTCATCATAAAATAATTGATAAAGAAGGGAGATATGTCATCTTAGATGCTACTATTGAAGGCACCAAATATGCTGCTATCTGTAATGTATATGCCCCAAAAAAATAAGCCATTTTTATTACAATTGATCAATAAACTATACACATATTCAGATTCACTTCTCATAGTAGGCGGAGATCTTAACATGGTGTTTTCTGTACAACTGGGCAGATCGAAGCAGTCAATACAAAGAAGGTCTGGGAACAAACTTGGAATACGGTATATTTCAGATCAATTAGGTTTGATAGATATATGGAGAGCTAGGCATCCAACTGATCTAGAATATACGTGCATGTAGGCAGCCCATAATACATTTTCTCAAATAGATTACTTCTTGATCTCCCATTCTCTAGTTACTAAAACTATATCAACAGGTATTGAACCCATAGGTTGGTCTGACCTATTGGGAAGACAGACAATGGAGATTTCCTGCTAACCTTTCTGACACAAGGAGTTTTCAGGAAATGTTAAAATCAGCCTGGGACGCTTACATACAGGATAACCAACAGCACACAGATGATCCTATGCTGTTTTGGCAAACAGCTAACAGTTTTGAGAGGAGATATAATTTCTTATATGACAAAATACAAGAAGAATCAACAGGCGATAAATTTAGAAGCCCAGCGTGAGCTGACAGAATCCTTTACAATATACAAACGCCACCCTACCCCAGAAAATAGAAATAAATATAAACAAAAGCAAATATATTTTGACCAAGTTATGCAACGACAATGTGATTGCTAAACAGATGCCAATAAAGTTTTGACAAATTTGGTAATAAATCAAGTAGAAATCTCTCAAATGTATTAAATGGGACTAGACTGAATAGCAGTATTACCTCATTACAAGCACCAAATGGAACTATTAAGCATCAGGGGATGGAAATTATAGAGATTCAAGTTCTTTCTACTCAAAGCTCTATTCTCAAAATCCTATAGATGTAATTGCATGCGATTCCTTCTGGGAAAAAATGTCCCTACCACAACTGACAAATAAAAGCAGATGTCCTAATTCAGCCTATTTCCACTGAAGGGGTCTTGAAGGCGATTAAATATCTGAAATCTTTTAAATCCCCAGGCCCGGGCGGGTTTAGCAGGGAATTTTACAAAATCCTTCAGGATAGAATAGCAGTTTTGTTGACAGATTTCTTTAATTTAATACTCACATATAAAGTCCCGCTATATTTTAATAGTGCCATTATTAAAGGGCTTCCTAAACCGTCGAGAAATAAGGAGTTACCAGGGTCATATAGGCCCATTTCCTTACTAGATGTAGATTACAAATTTACGAAAATAATGGCGGAACGACTTAAAATATTGATGCCAAACCTAATTCATAATGATCAGACAGGTTTTATATGGGGGCGACACTCAGTAACTAATGTTAGAAAGATTCTGGCAATACTTCATGCACTGGAAGGGTCGGGGACGGATGATCCTGCCTTACTACTACCCTTAGATGCTGAAAAAGCGTTTACTCTTGTGACATGGGATCATTTGTTCAGGACCCTTCAGAAGTTTGGCTTCCCTGACTGATATATTAATACTCTGAAATCCTTATATCACTCCAACACACAAGTGTTGACTAATGGTTATCTTTCATCCTCATTTAAGGTAGAAATAGGTAAAAGGCAGGGATGCCCGCTATTCACGCTACTATTTGATTAAGCATTAGAGCCTCTTGCGGTGGCATTAAGAGAAAATGTTGACTACATGTGCAGAATAATGAGGCTAAGTTGGCTCTCTTCGCGGATGACATGTTGCTAATGGTATCCAATCCAGAGAGATCAATCCTCGCTATTGTTCACATTATACAGGAGTTTAGCTCCTTTGCAGGATACTAAATAAATTTTGATAAGTCAGAAATGTTGCCATTATCAGGTACACAAGCTATAGTGGGCAATGCTTCTTACGTCTCATTTAAATTTTGCTATAATTCAGCATAAACTACCTGGGCATCCACATACCAGCAAAAATGCAAAATCTTTATACTGTCAATTACCCTTCTATCATTAAAAAAAATCTCAGTGGTCTTAAAACTGGCATGACCTCCCATTATCTCATTTAGGGCACAATGTGGTCATTAAAAGTGTCATTTTCCCAAAGCTATCATGCCCACTACAAATGCTCCCTGTAGGTTTAAACAGGCTGGACACACATATTTGCACAACTTTATTCTCCACTCTAAAATGCCTCACATAGCCAGGAGTAAACTGATCCTTGGAAAGACTCATGGTGGAATAAGCTTGCCAGATGTAACCACATTCACACAAACAGCTTTATTTCTGTTACAAGCCGCGACGGTGCTCAGCCGTCGCAACTCTCTAGTCACCTGCATCCCAGCCGTCTCCATGACGACCGGGACGTCACTTTCTGTACTTGCCCCGTCCGTTGCCTAGGCAGCGGCCGGGACACTGTGTAGCTAGCGTCGCGTTCCGGCATTAGGGGCAGCCGTGCGCACGCGCAAATCTGTCAATTTAATTATATTTATTAAGCAGCTCCCGAGGCCGATTACTCCTGCTGGTCTCCTCTGCAGCCATTGGCCAATCTCTGTATTTAAGGCAGGGAGGGCTTAGCCTCCCTGTTGGTTATAGCGCTCAGTATCCTATCAGCTTGCCTGCTCCTGTGCTGTTTGCCAACTTTTGGATTGACTACTGTGTTTAACCTTCTGCCTGGAACCTGGACCTTGATTGTTTGCTCGTTGTCCTGACCTTTGCTTTGTTATCTGACTCTCCTTTGATCGCTGCCAGTCCTGACCATCTGCCTGTACCTGACCTCGTATCCTGCTAGACCTTTGGCTTGTCTTTACACAGCTTGTACCATCTCCTGCTACCTCGGGCGGCAGTACGTTCATAAGCTTGTGCTACTTTGGTGTAATTCCTGGAGGCATCTGAGTACCTGTGAGCATAACCAGCAATATGGGAAAGATGGCTGCTATAGGTGAAGACCTCTTCTACTGGTTCTACAAGCTCATGATAATACTGTTAGCTGTAACAATTTCGTTACATCATTGATTGGCTTTGTCACTGTAGTTGCTACACTAATCAAGACCTGAAAAATACTTTATTTTATCCATACTCCCCAGCTGCATTATTACATTTGCCTAAATCTTTGATACCAATACAATATTGCAAAAGTATTTTTTTTAGACACACATATAAAGCCTGGATTCATATAAATAAAAAGTATAATAGGGATTTTAGATCTACCAGATTCCTACCGATTTGGGGTTACCCTGCATTCCAACCTAGTTTGGAAAATGCCAATTTTCTTATGTGGCGTGATAAAGGTATGAAGGCAATTAAAGATATATTCGATCCAGATGGCAGGCTTTATACATTTGACCAGCTGTGGGGAAAAACAGGTATACCAAACTCCCAGTTCTTCATGCATCTTCAGATTCGACATTATAGAACTTTAGTCATGCAACCGACAAGCCCCACGCAGGAGTCAGGTGGCTTAGAAAATCTACTTCCCTTCTTGATATCCTCACCCTTTAGAATTAGATAGAGATTTTATATATATACATATATATATATAGATATATATATATATATAGATATATGCCTGTGAGATATATGCTCTATGAATCACCTGTAAATGTATTTCCTGAGCAGTAGTTGGTGACTTCCAGGTAGATTCAAAATGACGGGTTAAAAAAAAAAAAAAAAATATATATATATATATATATCTTGCACTACTTTACCAGAGGTTTTCTGAAGTTTCTTTGTGTTTGGAATGCGAAGCAAGTGAGCGCTTGTGTGGACATGCCTTAGTATGAAAAACACAGGACTGCACATATAAGAAAATAATACAGTAAATTTCTTATAGACAATACAGACTAAATACAATTATTAGGGCTGGAAAATTCTTAAAAGATTGATAAGTTCACACATACCATTTATGAAGTTACCTTGAGCCTGGCCATCTACTTCGCAGGGAACAGATCTTATTCTATTTTGGACCTGGGGCAAAACAGCTGCAGGTAAAAAAAAAAAAGGAAAGGAAACTGCAGTCAGACTTTGTGTGAATATGCCACACTACCATTATTTGTTTTTGAAAAATCCAACTGATTAGTCACTTTTTAGGAACTGTAGCAGATAAATCATCATGTTTAAAATGACTTAAGTGGTGACAAAAAAGAAAATGTATAAAATATTTTACAAAATTAAAAATTGTTGGTCTTAATTTTATGGTCTGCATAAATAGTTTACTTAGCTTGGTACGTGTATTTAAAATGTAAAAATAAATGCAGTGAATGCATTGTAATAGCAAAGATATTTACTTTCTCATAGCTAGATTATTAAATTATCCCACAAAATCTAAGAGTGGCTAAAGCCTCAGGCCAGAAATTATGAATAGAGATATGCAGATCGCTCTTTACTTGATCTCTCTTTACTAAGTCAACCAATGCGTCCAGGACTGCTGGCTTTCTAAAATGGACACAGCCAGAAATGCAAAGCCATTGCTGCAATTTGCATGCAGCAGTTTTGAACTTATTAGCTCTCACCAGTGCAATATATGGATTGGATCAATGGCTTCTGCAGTAGAGAAATTAGGGAGTACTCAAACAGCGCACTCATTAGGATTATTGGAAGGTGGGTTAGAAGAAAGCCAAGAATCAGCACCTTAAATACATTAAAGCAGTGGTTCCCAAACTGTGCGTCTAGGCTCCCTGGGTTGCCTTGCCGATCTCACAGGGGTGCCCCGGCCAGGACCAGTGGTAAGCAATGCGGGGGACTACTTGGTAATAATTTTGGCTTAGGGGTGCCTTGAAAAAATTTTGAAGACCCTAAGGGTGCCTTGAACTGTGAAAGTTTGGAATCCACTGCATTAAAGGCATTCTTATAAAGAAAGGGATCTACATTCATTTTGGGCTCATCCTCCAGGACAACTGATGTATATATGTGGCATGGATGGTAGCCCAGAAAATTATGTAGATAGTAATTTCTCATGCAGAATCTCATATAACATGTTCAGGTGGACAGCATAGGTGACGTGGTACAGAGATCAATAGATTTTAATGTAGCGCTACAGCCTTAGCAGATTTCAAAACTATTTAAGTAGAAGAGCTTTATAACAAACAATATAAACTTACAAAAGAGAGAGAGTGCTTTCTCACACAAATTAATCAACAAATAGTAAAGCAGGCCAAGCACTAAGCAATTACATTGAACAATTTAGCTTTTTTTCACAAATTGCTTAGACATCTATTTGGTAAGCCATAGATCTCTCTGTAATCAGGTATTCCAGAAAATCTAATTGTTTGAGGGCTGATCTGTCACATCAAGCGACTGCAGTAATTAGGTCCCATGTGATCTAACTGTTTGGTCCTACTTCTAGCAACTAGTTAAATGAAGGACTGGAATGTATTTATACGGATCCCTGAGGAGGAAACATTAACTCATTTGTAACAAAGGGAGATACATTGCTAAATGTCATGGGAGCATGTCTGAAAAATAGATTAGAACCAACAGAATAAAAAAAAATAATTAAGTAGCATTTAAATGATAGGTTATATCAGTGGTTCACAAACTGTGTGCCACGGCGATATCACAGGGGTGCCGTGGCCAGGGTCGGTGGTAAACAAGGCGGGGGACTACTTGGTAATTATTTTGGCTTGGGTGCCTTGAAAAAATTATTGAGACCCTAGGGGTGCCTCAAAGTGAGAAAGTTTGGGATTCACTGGGTTATATTATACATTTTTTAATGTGTTTTGCCTACCTATGTTGGAAAAATTTATTTAAATGATAAGGTAAACAGTTCAGTCTTCTCTTGGTATGTAGCCTGTTGGTGAGCAGGCCCTGCAATACTAGGTCATTTGCTCAGGAGAATGCTGCTCTCCTCTTCTAATCATACGCATGCAAAGAGAAAGGGTTCCACGATTGAGTTTTATGCTCCTATGTACACACTAGTAAACTAAATTTCATGATACACCGTATCATGTGTAAACATAGTAAAGTTTGTGTTACAAATCACTATGTTCTAAAGCAAGCATGGACACATTTTGCCACTCGGTGCACTGTTCAACTGGAGTGTATTGATATATAATTTTACTGTGGCTAATCAAGCAGCATAACTGCTCCCGCTCATGCTAATACAGTATGTACAGCACACTAAAAAGAAAATTTAAAATTTCACTCAAAACTACACATCATACAGTGTTTTAAATAGATACCATTATCTTCTAAAAAAAAAATATCTTTATAGAAGTAGTAAACCTGACTTGCAGCATCAGTGACTGTGTTTGTATATATTGCACTTTTCTGTTATTTCCACTGCCTTTCTCACATACCCACTTCGCTGGCACAGGTCTCTGCACTGTCCGATTCCTGATGGATCTGCTCAATGTCAGAGTGACTGGAATTCTGCAAGAAAAGTAGAACTGTACAAGAGTGCTACATACAAACAGGGCTCAAACCAGTTATTTCACTCAGTAAGCAACAGATTTGAAATTAGTTCTGTCCAACAATTAAATACAAAAATAATTTAGGAAAAAGTTCTACATTTGACTGCTCGTTAGCTCCTCCTATACCTTCTGGGAAGTGTCACTGAACTAGTAGCTTCTCCTGATTTGCCATTTGGGAGTTAAATCTTAAAAAGGGCTTGTGTTTATCACAGAGGATTTATTTACATTGCACACCACAAGTTGCTCTATTTTTCTACTGGTGCACCTAGATATCCCCCCAGCACATTTCAAGGTGTATGGCTACTTTTCCCTTTTAGAAGATGTTCCTGCAAGTGTAGGGAGGTGGAAAGATCTGAACACACAAAATGTCCAAAAGTGTAAATAGGACACCAAAGTCCAACCTTCTAGCACTTTAGTACCAACCCTTTTCATTCATTAAGACGTTCACATTTCTTCTAAAATACTGCTTGGTTTAACCTTGTGTAGGTCTTAAATTAAGAGTGAGGGGACACTGGTGCTCTTTTTTTTTTTTTTATTACACGTGGCCCTTTTGTGTGTTCAAGTCCTTTTATGGAGTCGAAATGGCTATGTGTCTTTCCTAAAATGTGTAAAATTTGTACCGTATTCATCCCTAATTTTGTACCCTATTCATCCCTTTATCTCATTTCAATAATCACAATCCAGAAAATTAAATCTCGTTTTTGCATTGCTGCACAAAACTAGTTCCATCAATGTTCATGTTCAACAATTTGCAAGAACCGTCCTGGTTCCACCTAAGTCTTCCCATGGACCTGCACAAAGTCTGCTTCTCTACAAATGCCACCATCCTGCTCCTTAAGTCCATGCACTCTGATGGAAACTAAGTGCACTAATCATTGTGTGTCAACAAAGAGAAGTTTGCTGACATACCCCAGTGGGTTATGCGCTGAATGCAAAGGTAGCCATGTTAATGGTGCTCCCTCAAGTGACGTGGGAGTCAATTATTGGTAAATTGCCACTTTATTGTCGCAGTGACATTAACTTAGGTAAAATTACAGTTGATGAAAATACAACAAAAATATACAAATACAGAAAGATATCCACAATTGTTTCTAACAATGTGGCTATTTTAAGTTACAATAAGGTGTAAAGTGCCTATATTTTTAATTGTTTAAAAGGTCAACTGTCCCCCCACTCCCATTTCTAAACTGCGCATATTCCAAATCATGATTTTTTTTTACCATGAATTGATCAGGACTCAATTCAATGAATCTATACCAGAGATACTTGCAGATCTTTTTTATTTATCTGCATGGTTTCACAAACGTCCCCTCCCACATCACTGTGTATAAAAATAGTTGTCTTCTAATGAAATTTAACTATCCTGCTGCATCTTAACTGACCCCTATAGTTTGATAGACATTGTTTTCCCTAGTTAACATTTAAATGTACCTATTTTTTAAGGTGCACTTTTGATGAAGTGTTGCTGGAATGATGGCAGTTACTGTATATTTTAGCTGAATCTACTTTGCTTGTACCTGTCAAAGTTAGGATATGTGCAAGGATCTGTGTACGATTACAAAAAACATAACACTCATACCTGCTGCATATTACCCTGGAGTTATGCTCACAGTTTATTTTACTTGACATTTTACAGAATGTCTCTTTTGTGAACATAGAGAACTTGCAGTTATTTATTAGGGTCAACCCATCACATAATTGTGGGGAATAAGGCCTAAATCATGACTGCAGTGTAAATAGGGTATATCAAATGAATCCATTGATAAACTGAGCTACTAAAGTGTAAAATGCGAAGTCAGAAGGACTGTTGTATGTTTGTGTCACGGGCACTAGGAGTTTTACCCAGAATTCACCAGGTGGAATTTCACTTTACCAGAGGAGTGGAGTCTAACACAGTGGCTGGTCTTCTCCAGGAACTCCCGAAAGGAAGTATGGTTTTAGCGGCTGCCACTGTGCAGGTCGCGGCCCTCTGGGAAGTGTGGTGAATATACGGAACTGTACAACTGAATAGGAAAGGGAATGTCAATGATATAAATGCAGAGTCTCTGAACAATGGAAACAATGGTAACACGGTAGACTTATGAGCAGTAATAAAAGGAGGAGAAAGTTCCAAAGTGCATTAGCACACAGGTAGCATACAGCAGACCAATATATGACAACTGGATAAAGTCTATGGAAGGACCAATCAATAATGCAGAAGGAGAGTCAGCGACTCGCAGCTATACTTCAGAGGCACTATAGGCTTTAGACCTAATAACAGGTACTGTGCAAAATAGTAGGGTAAGCTGCTCCTGACATATGTTCCCGCTGGTAAATGTAAAGACTTGTGCAGATGCTGGTATGATACTAGATAGCGTGGAGCGGTCTGTGACCGGTAAGACTCACCACTGATGTGGAGAGACGACTTGTCCAGGTGCAGGTATGTTACCAGGTAGTGTAGAGTGGTCTGCGGCTGGCAAGTTCTACCACGATATGGAGAGAAGGCTTGTCCAGGTGCAGGTATGTAACAAGGTAGCGTGGAGTGGTCTGCGGCTGGCAAGTTGTACCACGATATGGAGAGAAGGCTTGTCCATGTGCAGGTATGTAACAAGGTAGCGTGGAGTGGTCTGCGGCTGGCAAGTTGTACCACGATATGGAGAAGGCTTGTCCAGGCGCAGGTATGTTCCACAGCAAACAGAGAGCACGAGTAGAAACCGGAAACACCTCGGAGTCACAAGGGAATGAGAACCAAGAACAGGCAACGGTAATAGAGTAGCAGGTGCCTTAAGTAGTGAGAGGTGATTGATTGACCAATGAGACTATGAGCAAGGTTTTAACAGTCCGTGGTTTCTGCAGATGCGCAATCCATGGTCAAGATGGCGGACTGCCGCGGTGCAGAACAGGCGCCGGCAAGAGAGAGAGAGACCCATGTCCCAAACCAGAGGCACTTACCGTCCGGTGAGTGACAGTTTATTTATTTGGTGGCTCTGTCCATCTCAGTGATAGAAGATAGAGTCACCTGTAGCAGCTTCAAAGGCCTCTGCGGTGAGCTATATCCTGGCTAGAGATGCTCATTGACCCCCGTGAACTGGTTTTGGATCTGGATTAGCTTCGTGTTTTGGTTTTGGCAAAACCGCACTCATGTGTTTTGGATTCTTTAGAAAGAAAAATCCTAAAATCACATAATTTTGCTCTTTTTTTGTTCCTACATTATTATTATTAACCTCAATAACACTAATTTCAAGTCATTTGCAGTCAAGTTTGACCACCTCACAGATCACAATATTATTTTCATACACTTTCAAAGAAATACTGCAGCGACCTGGCTGGATGCTAAGCGACAGAGCAATGACACAAACACACGGCACACAGCTGTGGCAGAAAAGAAAAATGGTGCAAGATGGAGTTGTCCTTGGGCCCGCCCTCCCTCCCACCCACCGGTATGTTGGATCTTAAAAAGGAATCCAAAAGTTACGAGATCCGACAATGTAACGAAGACGTTTTGCCTCGTTTTCTATTCCGAAAAAGCGTGACAGTACCGAGCGCCGGCTCAGTACTTGGATCCCCCAAGTTCGGGTGTGTTCGGTTCTCGAGGAACCGAGCCTGAGCATCTCTAATCCTGACACAAGTTAGTTTTTTGGACACCTGAATAGACTTTGTGGAGCCGTTCACAGATTGACATCCTTGCAGACAAAGGCAGCATTGGAAGGCTGCCTATACGGGTATATAGAAATAAGAACTTCAAAGAAAATGTATTCATATTTTGGGAAATCTGTGTGTACTTCATACTGAGGAGCAGAAATCACACTAGGGTTGTGAATGACAGGTACTAGTGCTATCAAGGCACAGCTATAATCACGTGCCTTTGGAAATGGTATGTCACATTGTCATAATTCCATCATTGGTATTTAAATGTGCGGGAGATTATGACCGGTTGATTGAAGGGGGAGTTATGTCTCTGGGATATATATGAAGAGTTACCAAAAGTCAAAACTTTTAGAATAATTTGTGAGAAAACTATAGTGACACCCAGGGGACATACGTGGCCCACTGTTAGCATTAACACTGTCCCTGTGAAAGCCGTCCCATTTAATTTTGCTAAAACCTGTGTTGGGGAGGGGCAAATTGTCAGTCCACATTTGTAAATTGTCCATCTTCCAAGCCAATTTCCTATGGCACAGATTATACAACTCATGTTAGTTTAGCCCCTTTTATTTTAAACTGCTTTGCTTGTGTATGTTATGTCAATTGTTTATTCATTGATTTCATATCTGAATGCCCTGTACTTTTGTATATTAAATCTATAAAATAAGTGGTGTCCTTGATACAAAACAAAACCATTAGCCTGTTAAGAAGAATATAGCTTGACCAAGTTAACCCTTTGAATGCTGGTGTGTGATTTGTTAATACATTTGACGAAAACGCCTAGTGTGCGCTTGCATTTACATTTGTGTAACACTCTGGAGGTGTGACGAGTTAACCCTTTGATTGCGGGTGTGGGCTTTGCTAACCTGTGGGTAGCCAGAAGCCTTGTGTGCCAGTATATCGGGGTTCTATTGCCCGTATTCGATAGATTGTGGCAAACCTGAAGTGTGTGGGGCGATTCAGCAGGTCTATAACCCGTATGATAGGTAGAGACAGACTTAGTGAGTGCTGGAATTGTGTGTAACCTCATACAGTAAACACCCAAAGTCACGAAAGCTGGGAGCCTGTTCGTGACAGTCTGGATAATCTGAGATTTATTACAATAAATACACAATGCTGGGATTAGGCACTGTAGCAATATAGCGGATGTTGTAATAACTACTCTTGATAAAGTAGTTAACATAAGCCAGACATACAAGGTGTGTCTTCCATAGGTAGAATATTTTCTTTCTTTTTTGTGTAATAACTATTCTGCAGAAGTAGATTATTCTTCGAGATCCTAGGATGCTTTGACGCTAATCATCATCATCTATTTATACAGTGCCACTAATTCCGCAGCGCTGTACCGAGAACTCATTCACATCAGTCCCTGTCCCATTGGAGCTTACAATCTAAATCATAACATACACACACACAGACCAGAAAAACGAAGGTCAATTTAATAGCAGCCAATTAACCTACCAGTATGTTTTTGAAGTGTGGGAGGAAACCGAAGCATCCAGAGAAAAACCCACACAAACACAGGGATAACATACAAACTCCACACAGATAAGGCCATGGTTGGTAATCGATCATGACCCCAGTGCTGTGAGGCAGAAGTGCTAACCACTAAGCCACCGTGCTGCTTACAAAGAATAGTCTCAGACAAACAATACTCTTTAATTCTATGGGATGCCATGAGATCCTTACCAGAATTTTGTTGCACTGCTCGGAACTTGGCTCTACAGGAGATGACAAGGGAGTGCTGCAAGCACTGCCATCCTTTAATAGAGAAGAGAGATATGGTAGGTATATTTCAAGCAACTATGTGAGAACAAAGTACTGATAAAAACAATGTAACCAATATATAGAAATACATGTTATTTGTAAATATATGAATTACTCTGAAAAGGGTAGACCATGGTTTCTGAATGTTATAAAGAATACGGTGGAGGAGAGGCAAGATGAATCACAAAGCAATGAAAGTAAATAAATCAGCAAACCTTGCACACTTACCTGCAAGTTAGTACATACAGCACGAACAGCATAGTAACAAATCTCTCTGTTCCGTAGAGACCCAAACAGATACTGAGAAGATACAAAATGGAGAATATATATTTATTTTTTTAAAATAATATTTTTATCATTTATATAAACAAGTTTTACAAACATATGACATCAAACAAGGAATTGTATACAGTAGGTAGTACAATACGATGGAAAGTGGTAATGGTAACAACCTTTATAATTATGTCACAAGTATGAAGACGCAGGGCACAAATGTTGCATTAGTGTATACAATTTAGAAAAGAGAAACTTGAAAGTATGGGTGGACAAACAACGGGATGATGGGGGAGAGCGGGGGAGAATAGGTAAGGGACATAGAGGGAGTTAAATTCGTCAGAGTTCGCTGAAAAGCGGTATTGGTATAGTTAGTCAGCCATCACAAGATAGTGAGTAGTATATGGGAATTGTACATGAGAATTTCAAACGGTAGATAAAAAGATGTCCAAGGAGTCCACACAGCATGAAATTGTATTGGGGTATCGTTAAGAGTGGCAGTAATACTTTCTATGGAGAATATATTTAATACTTTATTAAACTTTAATACTTTTAAAATTAAAATGTATTCATGCAAAACATAGTAACAATAAAATCTTGCTAAAGTAAAATGTCTAAATTTAAAACTTAAAATACAATGGGTTTCGGAGCATGAACAGATGCTTGGCTGCAGGGCATGCATAGCAAGCTTGTTTCTCCTATCCTGTCTTTATGTCATGTTATGGTTAAGTCGCTAGGACAGTGTTCAATATTGACTCCAAACCCAGTTATGGGTCCAAACCACAGGAGGAAAACAGGTGCTGCTGAAACCTGTATTGCAACCTGTAGCAGCCAGGTCCCACCCTGCCTACTTACCGTGTGGGACTTCCCAGAAGTGGCAGCACTTGAGAACAAGTTGGGAGCAGCGGGCTCAGGTGTTCTCACTGTCAGAGCAACAGGACTGCCGCTTGGCCAATTGGCAACAAAACAGACAGAGGTCTGTAGCTGTAGATAACATAGCGCTGTCTACTCTCTGACCACAGCAAAACCTTCTATTCTCCAACTACCTGCTTAATACATCACCAGGGGAAATGTTTGTTCCATCATCTTCAACTCATTAACCCGGGGAGATAAAACCAATCCCAGACTCTGCAGATGTAATAACGGTTATATTTTCCTATCAAGCTACTCTTGCCAATAAAATAGATTCACTGACATTGAGTGAAACAGAATACAGCAGGACATGGATGGAATCAGAAGTCCCATATCTAATACTGAGCAGAGGATCAGTGGAGCTGAAAGGTGAAAATTCTCACATCGAAAGTTGAAAATGCCGAGAATCGCAACTGCAAAAATAATGTACACATCCTGAATTTTCCACAGGCCACAGAGGGTGAAGGGCCAGTCGCTTTTTCTGAATCCTTACTCAATAAGATTATATCCTATGAGGAATTTCCCATTGTTTTTTGTTGAGCATGCCCCTCACATCCCTACCATAACATGTAACATAATTTCCTCCATGTTCCCCTCCACGACCATTTATTATGTCTATGATATTGCAAGGACTGTGAAATCCTGCTCTCTGCAGTCCACAACTGTTATTTCCTATTAGACCACACGTAATGCCTCTCAAGCCCATTTCTTCCCATCACCTTAAGACATCTCCAGCAAGTTGGATTAATTACCAGAAGATCATCTTCCATTCCATCATCTTTACTACCTGGACACAAGATACATCCCAAATTATTAGCCGATAAAGGACAGGTTGGAAGAAATATTTCTTCCAGCAGACTCCCATCAGGCATAAAGATATGCCATGAACAGGTGTCCAGGTGGATCTCCTTCTTATATGCCAGAAAGTTGCGCAGATACAGACACCGCTCATACTCCTTCCCAGTGAGGAAACATCCTGGCACCTATTCTAGGAATTTCTATTTGTAGACGCCTTGGTGGTCCTCTGGAACAAGAACTCAGATGCTGTGTGCAGGAACAGCCTTTCATTATCATTAAGTACTTACAGGCTATTTCCTGGAATACACATATATGGGGCTAGGAGACTGGTGTTAAAGAATCCTTTATGACTCAGGGAAATGCCTCATGTTAAAAAGGAAAGATGACCGTTCAGGACTGTTGCAGGTCGATAGACATTCTACTTAAAGACCATTTCATAATAGATGTTCCGGGAACCCACAAAAATAAAATATATATTATATACAGTCAGGTCCATAAATATTGGGACATCAACACAATTCTCATATTTTGGGCTCTATACACCACCACAATGGATTTGAAATTAAACTAACAAGATGTGCTTTAACTGCAGACCTTCAGCTTTAATTTGAGGGTATTTACATCCAAATCAGGTGAACGGTGTAAGAATTACAACGGTTTCTATATGTGCCTCCCACTTTTTAAGGGACCAAAAGTAATGGGACAATCGACTCCAAAGCTATTTAATGGACATGTGTGGGTTATTCCCTTGTTATTTCATCATCAATTAAGCAGGAAAAAGGTCTGGATTTGATTCTAGGTGTGACATTTGCATTTGGAATCTGTTGCTATCAACTCTCAATATGAGATCCAAAGAGCTGTCACTATCAGTGAAGCAAGCCATCATTAGGCTGAAAAATCAAAACAAACCCATCAGAGAGATAGAAAAAACATTAGGTGTGGCCAAATCAACTGTTTGGAACATTCTTAAAAAGAAAGAATGCACCGGAGTGCTCAGCAACACCAAAAGACCCAGAAGACCATGGAAAACAACTGTGGTGGATGACAGAAGAATTTTTTCCCTGGTGAAGAAAAACCCCTTCACAACAGTTGGGCAAATCAAGAACACTCTCCAGGAGGTAGATGTATATGTGTCAAAGTCAACAAGCAAGAGAAGACTTCACAAGAGTGAATATAGAGGGTTCACCACAAGATGTAAACCATTTATGAGCCACAAAAACAGGAAGACCAGATTAGAGTTTGCCAAACGACATCTAAAAAAGCCATTACAGTTCTGGAACAACATCCTATGGACAGAAGAGAAAAAGATCAACTTGTACCAGAGTGATGGGAAGAGAAGAGTATAGAGAAGGAAAGGAACTGCTCATGATCCAAAACATACCACCTCATCAGTGAAGCATGGTGGTGGTAGTGTCATGGCGTGGGCATGTATGGCTGCCAATGGAACAGGTTCCCTTGTATTTATTGATGATGTGACTGCTGACAAAAGCAGCAGGATGAATTCTGAAGTGTTTCAGGCAATATTATCTGTTCATATTCAGTCAAATGCTTCAGAACTCATTGGAGGTGCTTCACAGTGCAGATGCACAATGACCCAAAGCATACTGCAAAAGCAATCAAAGAGTTTTTTAAGGCTAACAAGTGGAATGTTATGCAATGGCCAAGTCAATCACCTGACCTGAATCCGATTGAGCATGCATTTCACTTGATGAAGACAAAACTGAAGGGAAAATGCCCCAAGAGCAAGCAGGAACTGAAGACATTTGTAGTAGAGGCCTGGGAGATCATTACCAGGGATGAAACCCAGCGTCTGGTGATATCTATGCATTCCAGACTACAGGCTGTATTTGACTGCAAAGGATTTGCAACAAAGTATTAAAAAGTGAAAGTTTGATGTAGGATTGTTTAGTTTGTCTCATTACTTTTGGTCCCTTAAAAAGTGGGAGGCATATATAGAAACCGTTGTAATTCCTACACCGTTCACCTGATTTGGATGTAAATACCCTCAAATTAAAGCTGAAAGTCTGCAGTTAAAGCACATCTTTTGTGTTTCATTTCAAATCCATTGTGGTGGTGTATAGAGCCCAAAATATGAGAATTGTGTTGATGTCCCAATATTTATGGACCTGACTGTACAACATATATATATTTTTTAATCCCCCTGCGTAGGTCTGTATTCAATAAAACGTCAGGCCTGTGTTGCTTCTCTACTACTCTTTTTCTTATTGGCCATCACACAACCTGAAATTTTTGGAAATGTTCTTAATAGCGCAGTGCATGATGAATACTGTAGGGTAGTACAGCAGGGGAAATATTTTTTCAGCGCATAGCAGACTTAATGTTTTTAAGTATAAAAAACAACAGAGACATCTTAAACTTTGTCAATATATAGGAGGTATTACATATATATTTGTCAATGCTATTTAGAAGACTTGAATTCATAGTTAGGTGGTCTGTAAATTGTTTTCTGAGAAACAGTACTACTCACACTCACCTTATCCCCCTCAATGGTTCGAACACTGAGTGCATTGGGTACTAGTAAAGCTGTGTTTGCTTTTTTAACAATGATCACTAAGTTGACAGGAATCAAGACCTGGAAGAAAATAAAGGCATGTATTATACAACAGACATTCATGTCATTTAAAAACATCAATAACTGAAAAGAAGCAACAAGAGGTAGAAGGCGTTCTGCTCAGAAATTTAAATCTTAAACATTGGTAGCTAACTAAATTGTAGCTATATGGGAATCGAGGAATAATTACAATTCTGGTTATAGTTTCTTTCTTATGTAATCCTGTTGACCACTTTCTTCCCTTGTTAATTTTCTTGGATCATTCATTTTCTCTCCGAGGCACATATCCACCATCCGCAATACAAATAAGTTTACTAGCATTTATAACGCTAGTACAATGCATGTAAAGGATAGTGACATTGAAACCCATTGTTTGCAATAAAATTTTAATTATAGCTACGTCCACAACTCAACAGTCCAAATCCATCACACCAATTATGCTCAGGCCATAAAGATACCACTAATTGTTTTCAGATCCAGGGAAAATTAATAAATAAAACCTCCTTGTGCTAGCTGATTTTTTCTAGCAAGCAGAAAACATTGTATACAAAACTATCAACAAAGCATTGAAATCCCCTTGTGAAAACTTGCATATACAAAATAATAAAAAAAGAGTTACAACCTATAATGGCAGAGGCATATAAGGTGAAAAAATATTTCCAATACTTTAATTCTGACATTCAAACAAACGTTGCACCTCTGAGGTAATTTGCATTCCCACACACTACATGTCCAGTAGAATGTGCAAGTCTAATAACTAACTATACTTGAGAGTGAACACCTGCTGCATCAGACTGCTTTGTCTGCTTTTTACTTGCAATACAGAAATGCACTGTGTAGACTGGTGAATTAATGCACAGGGCCTGGGCCAATTAAGCCAAATTAACTCAGGTGACTACATTCTCAGCGTTTAAACCTGTTTGAAATCCTAACAGAGCAATATCCTAATGATGTAACAGGAGCTTCAGCTGTCTATTGGAGTGGCCAGGTAAAGCTAGGTACACACTACAGAAAGATTCTACCGTGCGATATCGTTAACAATTTTACCACCAACTGAAAGTCCCGATCAGCATGACTAGATTGTACAAGATTTACCTTTAGATCTGTCATAACCATCTGCTGTATAGTTCGTGACTCTATAAACTCTATGGAGATCTGCCCACAATGCTGGTCGTGAGTGCATATACACTTCAGAATTTGACAGACATCGTTCACAGACATTTTCAGTCCGGTTATAAAATCAAATGAAACGATACAGTGTGCTTTGTGGTACGATAAAATATGATCATGGGAGCGTACACACTAATGCGATATTGGACATAGCAGACGTTTATCGTGTGATTGGCTCGACAATCAGATGAAAAACTTGTGCACTTAGCTTAACACTTTACTTTTTACCAGAGCAGCAGTAAATTGTCAGGTTAACACTGAAAAATAGGATTTTTATACTTACGTAAAATCCGTTTCTCTCAGTACATTGGGGGACACCGGGGACACTGGGGTATAGAGTAGGGACAGGGTGAGCTGGCACTTTAAGACTTCCGTTAACTAAACCCTAGCTGCTCCCTCTCTCTCTATAACCCACTTCACGTTTAACCAAGCCCACAGAAAGCAGAGAGAAAGAAAACAGGAAAAAAAAAAAGAGAAAAAACAACATTCTCTTAAAAACAAGACAGCATGTCAAACAGTAGGAGAAACCAAAGCGTTAAGGGTGGGTGCCCGGTGTCCCCCAAAAGACCAACAGAAACAGATTTTACACAAGTATAAAAATACTATTTTGTCTATCCTCCTTTGGGGGACACAGGAGACATCCAAAATCCGCATCACGAGAGGAAACGCTCAGAAGAAACGGTATGAAACACCTCTCCTCCAAAACTGGCATCCTTGGATGCAAACACATCAAACTTGAAAAACCGAGTAAATGCGTGTACAGAAGTCCATGTGGCCACCCGACACAGCTGTTCACTCGAAGCACCATGGCGTGCCGCCCAGGAATCACTCACAGACCTTGTAGAGTGCACCCAAAGATTATCTGGAACAGGCTGTCCAGCCCCACTAGAAGACTGACGGATTACAGCCGTAATCCAACACGCAACAGTCACCTTAGAGGCTGGCCAGCCTCTCTTGCATGAATCATAAGAGAATCAAAAGATCCTCAGTCTTGCACACATACTGAGTCCTTCGCACATAAATGCGCAAGACTCGGACAACATCGAGTGAACAAATTGAAAGTTCGTCCTCTGAAGAAGCAGACCTTGTCAATGCAGGAATGACAAGGTCTTCATTTAAGTGAAATCTAGACACTACTTTAGGGAGGAAAAAAGGCTTGGTCCGAAGAACTGTCCTATCCTCGTGAAAGACAAGAGGAGACTTGCAAGATTAAGCTACAAGCTCTGAAACTCTTCTTGCTGCAGAGATGGCTAAAAGGAAGATCGTCTTCCAGGTCAGAAATTTGAATTCCACCATATTCAAGTGTTCAAAAGGCGGTTGCTGTAAAGCATTCAACACCAAATTTAAATCCCATGGTGCTACCAGAGGAACACATGGAGGTTGCATATGGAGCACCCCCTGAATGAAAGTGTACATGACAGAGTCTACTTTTAAAGAAGACCGAAAGGGCCGACACCTGACCCTTAAGAAAACTAAGGCGCAAAGCAATGTCGAGCCCATCCTGCCAAAACATTAGTAACCTGGATAAATGAAAAGAAGAGGTAGGATACCCCCCCTTCTTTTCACACCATGCAATATATGTCCTCCAGACTCGATGATAAATTTTAGCTGAACCTGGTTTCCGAGCCCGAAGCATAGTTTGTACCACATGCTCAGAAAAACCTTTAGCTTTTATTATCATGACTTCAACAGCCACGCCGTTAAAGCCAGATGTTTCAAACCTAGATGACAAAAGGGTCCTTGAGATAATAGGTCTGGGCGTAGCGGCAAATGTCACGACCGACCTCCCGCCATGGAGAGCACGTCAGTATACCAGGCTCTCTTAGACCAATCCGGCGCCACTAGAAGGACTGGAACACCCTCTCTTTTTACCTTTCTTAAACACCCATGAAAGCATGGCTACTGGTGGGAAAAGGTACACTAAGTGGTACCTCCAAGGAACAGACATGGCGTCTACTGCTCTTTCCTCTTTTTGCTTGACTGATAATGGAGACAAGCTAATGGCCAAACAACACACCCCCTGGAAAAATTTATTATCTCAAGAACCTTTTTAAACTCAACATCAGTCAGAGAGTCCAACAAGCCGAAACCGCAGAGGCAGATATTCATGCCCCTATCAGTCCTGCATCCAGGGCTAGCTCCTCCAAACAATAAATTAAAAATAAAATATCAGTCGCCATCTAAATTTGCTCCACCAACAGAAGCAAAGTCTCTGTAGTGACAGGGACAGCTGCCTCAGGAATGTCAAGTACCTGACACAGCGCCTGTATTAATTCCTTCACACTCTCGACGATCAGGATGAACCTCCTCCACCACAGAAGGAGCGTCCATGTCAAAATCCACCGCTAATTCGCCCTCCTCCTGGGAAAAACAGACTGAATCTGACTTATTTCCTTGCAGGGGTACTGCCACCCACTTGCACTTACATAAGAAGGACGGTGTAGCAGATTGCAACATCCACTCTAAAGAGGATAAGACCGAAACCAAACCCTGTACTGAGGACGCAAGCCCCTATACCCAGGCCGGTTCAATAGAATCCACCGCCACAGGTCCAGCTGGACCTTGACTTAGCGAACCAGAATTCACCTCATCGCCACAGAGGACGGGGAGGATTAGAAGAAGGACCACGCACAGACTTAGACCACAAAAATTGAGCAAGTTCAACCACACTATTGGAAAGAGACAGACCCCAGGCGGGCTTCGCCACATCAGAACCAGCACCTACTGGTGTGCACGGCATGCGATCTTGAGACTGGTACTCTGCGCACAAGACGTGCGCACCTGACTGTCCAGAAGGTAACTTAACATTACAGGCGGCACAGCTGAACTTCAACATAGAAGTTACCCCAGCCTTAACCCGCATGGATTTTCCCCTATCTGACATGTTAACAGATGAGACAAAACACACAGATAAACAGGCAAATAAACATTGAAAAAAACACAGTATATAAGACAAGCAGCACACAAATCTAGTACAGAGAGTGGGCCTGCAATACAGCCAAACAGCCCCAAAGTCTAAAAGACAAAACCCTTTGAAACAACCACCCTCAACATGTTGCCTTACAGGACACAGGACAGAAAAAGGGAGAAACTGGAGCTATAAAATGTCTGCCTATTGTGTCTGCACACAAAGGAGTGAGAGACCACCTAGGAGGAAGTGAACACTTCTCCCCAGGGTCCAGAACTGGATTGGCAGGCGTCCAGCTGGATAACTCTGACCCAGTCCCCTAAGCAAAAATAGTTTTGTTTGTTTTTCTGTTTATTTTTTTTTAAATTAACTCAATGGCTGATCCTGGTAAGAGGCAGCCTGCTTAGGGGACACACCGATTTCTACCCCACCCCTCACCCAGCACTGTGATAGGTGAGGGTACACCTACCTGCTGCCATCCCTCCTCACGCAGTGGCTGCAGTTGGCTGGCTGTCAGCAAAGGAGGAGGTGCACAGCCTGCGCCTACTGTGCCTGGCTCCTAGTAGGGCTTCTGAACGTTGGGAGAGGGGGTTGGTAGCGCAGGCACCTCCAGGGTAATCCCCGATTACCCTGGCCAAAGGTAGGGACTTTAAACCTGTCACCACTTTGCTTCATCAGAAGGACATTAAGTACCGGTGGGGCTTCCTGTTCCATTTTCCAGTCTGACATCAAGGGAAAATGTTCATCGCCAAGACTCTCCCTGAAGCACACGCTTGGCTCCTCAAGTTGGGTACCACTATTGAAGAAATTGCGCCTGAAGTCCCGCCTACACTTCTCCAAAGATTATCAAGGCCACCTACATGACAGCCTCCTAGATCCGAGTGGACCACCATCCCGGTTATATCCGCCTCACTCGCCTCTGCTTACGGGACTTGACGTTCACCAGGTTTTTTCTCTGTTTTGTAACTCCTCCCAGTACTGTCCTCTAGAGGACGTTCGCTGTTTCCGAGGTATCACCCCCCGGGCCCTGTTTTCTTCCTCATAATGCACTGTTTGATTTGGTGCTCTCTGTTCCATCCTACCTCACCTGTGGCTGAGTTCGTTCTCTATTTTGATTGCCACTTGACTTTTTATACTTGTACAACACATTTTTGGTGTCCCTCCTAGGGTTGCTTTGATTTAAACGGTTTTACTATTTCTGTCTTATACAAGTGCATTCAGATTGACTTTTGTTCTGTTTTTCCTATACATGCCTAGTTACCTACTAGCAGGACCATGATAAGGTCCCTATGATTGGCTGCCCCCTGTGCCATCCTATTCTATTTTCAATGCCAATCGGGCAGTCTTGTTAGATCACATTTGATCCCGTTATGCCTACGTGCTGCATTTTCAGCCCCTTTCCCAGAGGGTGACACATGGTGGCAAGCCTATTTACCATTTAACATCACATACCGCTCTATTTTATGTTAATTTGACCTGCTCAGAGTTTACAATGTTGTTTTATGTATGCCTTTCTCTCCCTAAGGACTGCACCTTAAAGCCCCACCCCACCCCGTCCAATTGCTCCGCTCTCTCCCAATAACCATTACCTCTTTCTTATTCTGCTGCTTCAGGTACCCCAAGAGGAGCTCGCTATAGCCCCCCCTCATTTAATACCGATGCTCCCCCTGGATGCCTCGCCGTGGCCCTCTAGGGCTCTTGGCCCTTTAGCTGACCCTTTAGCTGACCTACCTCACCGGCCATCCTACCCAACTCCCCTCCCTGGTCCCCCTCCCTCTCCCAGAAACCACAAAACAATTTCTCTCTTAATACCTCCGCTCATTCACCTGCTCACATCTGCTACACATGCCACACTATTTCTGTCCTTCCACATCCCCCCCTTACACATTTACACTAGTCTCTACTCCAACCTCATCACTGTTCACCGCTCATGGGTCTCAGGCTTCTCTCCTTAAATGTGAAGGGGCTAAATAGTCCCCAAAAGCGTGGTAAACTTTTTGCAACTCTCAGGCTCCACATAGGCGACCTGGTCTTTCTGCAGGAGACACATTTTTGCATTCCTTCCACCCTGAACGGTGCTCCAACTCCAAATTGTATCCAGACACCTTCCATGCGTGGGACCACTCTGTCAAAAAGCGTGGCGTCATGATCCTTTTTGCTCGCCATCTTGCTTTTGAACTTTTAGATTCCCTTGTTGACAAAGATGGCCATTATCTTATCTTGGTGGGCACACTGGTTAACATATATGCCCCTAACCAACACCAATACCTCTTCTTTGCTAAACTGGATTCTCTCCTTTCACGACTTCGCCACATGGAATTCATTGTAACTGGAGACTTCAATAATGTCTTGAAAAGCACCATGTTCGTTCTACCCCTATAGCCCCTGGCCCCTGCTCCATCAGAACCACGACATTCCAAATCCTTCCTCAGTCTTATGAAAGCCCAGTGCCTCTACAACTCATGGAGAGTAAAGGAACCATCTACTCGCGACTACACTTTTTTCTCAGCACCCCGTAATTCGTACTCTAGTATTGACATGATCCTGCTCAGCCATGATTTCGCTTTGAACCTCTAAATCGGCCCGGATCCACCTTTAGTTTGGTCAGACCATGCTCCTATTTCTGCTGACCTATCTGGTCTAGTCCTATCTGGTCTTCTGGCCCGCCCCCGCCCAATGATGTGGCGCCTCAACGAGTCTCTTCTCCACAATGTAGATTTCCTAACTCAGCTCCGCACATGCCTGGAGGAGTATTTCGATCTCAACAACCACCCGGATATTTCCAAATCCACCCTTTGGTTAGCGCACAGAGTGGTCCTGAGGGGACACTTGATCAGCATGGCCACTTGGGCGAAAAAGGAATATCTCCCTAAAATTAATGAGCTTTCACCAAGCTTCAACAATTAGAAGCGAAACATACTGCCAAGTCCGTATTTTATCTTCTTCTCTCCAGACAGGTGACCAAACGCCTTAAATGGCTTTAGCAAACATTCTATGAGGGGGGACAAGGCAGACAGAATCCTCGCCTCATGAATCCATGTGGTCAGGACTCACAAGAACATTATTTCGATCTGCGATTCCCGTAATCAACTGACCCACGACCCGGCGGCTATTAGAGTTGCATTTCAAAACTACTACACTAATCTATATAATCAGCCGGCCTCTTCTTCTCCTTCCATGCGTTCATCTCCACCACACTGATAACTGACTTTCTTGCCAAGTCCAGACTCCCTAAACTATCCTGTAACGCTCTCTCACACTTAATGACGAAATCTCCATTGAACAAATAGAACACAAATATAAAAGCGCAAAAACTTGGCAAGTCCCCTGGCCCTGATAGTTTTATGTCTACATATTATAAGAAGTTCTCGAGTATGCTTGCTCCCCACCTGCTCTCCTTGTACAATAGTGTTCTCCAGGGTGAACTTTCCCCCTAAAATTCTGGAAGCCTGGATCGTGGGGATCCCTAAGGAGGGCAAGGACCTGCTTAATTGTGCTAGCTACCAGGCCATCTCCCTACTTAACCTAGACATCAAATGATTGGCTAAGATTTTGGTGTAAATTTTAAACACCTTTCTTCACTTTCTGATTAATTACGACCAGGTGAGTTTTATATCGGAATGACAGATGAGGGATAATACCAGATGGGCAAATGATCTTATACACATCGCTAACTCCAGGAGATCCTCCACTATCATGCTCTCTCTAGATGCCAGAAGGCGTTTGATAGAATCTCCTGAACCTTCATGAAAGCGGCCCTTGAGGCCTTTGACTTTGCGGGCGAGTTACTCGCTGGTGTTTTAGCATTGTTTAACACCCCCTCTGCCAAGATCTTGATTAACGGTACAGCCTCTGACCTGGTCATCATCAATAATGGCATACGAAATGGCTGCCCCCTATACCCATTAATATTTGCACTAATATTCGAGCCGCTGGCTTCTCAAATTAGATCCAACCAAGACATACGAGGTGTGCAGGTGGGCAGCACTAACCCCAACATTTCTCTTTTTGAGGATGACGCCTTACTCTCATTCACCCATCCAGTGATCTTCCTCCCCAATCTCTACAATGTACTTCAGAACTGTAGTGTTGTTTCTGGATATAAGATCAACTACTCAAAGTCAGAGGCCATGTTGCTCCATGTCCCCCCCCCCACAGGAAACAGAGGTCCTTCAGTCCAATTACAATTTCAGATGGCAGACTCGATGAATCAAATACCTAGGGGGTCTACCTGACTATCTGATAATACCTTCTGTCCCATGAAAATTTCCCTCCTCTGTTTTCCCGGATGCAGGTTGATCTGAACTTCTGGAATCGCCTTATCATTTCGTGGTTGGGCAGGATCATCACTGTGAAAATGAATATCCTTACCAAATGGCTCTATCTTTTCCAGACCCTTCCTGTAGCTGTACCGGCATCCCTCTTCCGTGATATCCAACAGGCCCTCATTCGTTTTATATGGAATCATAGACCTCCACGAATCTCAGCCAATGTTTTAAAGAGATCGATCCCCATGGGTGGCAGGGGCCTACCTGATGTCAAACTCTATTATCTAGCCGTTTCTCCAACATTGTTGCCTCTTAAGCTCCCCCGGACTCTACCGCCTAGCTTGATAAAGAATCTGCCTATGTTAACCTTCCTGACCTCACCCCCCTGTGGGGTCTATCCACCCAAACTAAACTACTTCCTACTCTCAAACTGGACACCAAAATCTAGGACACCCACTCTTTCAAACTCACGTCAGCAATCTCCCCATTGTCTGTCCACCCCCCACCCGGCTCCTCCACTACGAGGTGCCATAACTGGACCCAAGCAGGTTTTAAATTCCCTATAGACTTTTCAAACCAAAGCCACTGGCTGACCCTAGCAGAACCCCAACAGATATCTCAATTCCAGATACTAAAGTCCTTCGAATTTTTCAAAGTCCGCCACTTCCTCAACTCCCTCCACCGACTCATGTACTCCGAATTCTTACCCCTTCCAAACTCATTTGCAAACAGTACCCTCTAGCTAAAGGCATGATATCTCGCCTTTATACTCTCTTTCTCGAGGTTGCACTTTCCTCTCCAAATAACCTGACTGCGCACATCCTGGCAGCTGCCAAAATCCTAATAGCTTTGAGTTAGAAACAACCCCACCCCCCCCCCCCCCTCCCCATCTGTCTCTGCACTCCGACACCAGATCTCCCATGTCTCAGCCATGGAGGAGATTACTTACTATCTTCACTACAGGGGTTATGTCTTTGATCAGGTCTGGGCCCCATGGCTGATGTCTGACTGCAGACTCCTACCTCCCTCCATCCATGTGCCCCCTCCATGGTGCCCCGTGAGCAGTGTCTCCCCCTGGCTTACTCCCTGCCTTTGTTTCCACTCCTCTTCTCCTGGTGTGGCTAATGATCCCTCAAGCGGCTCTATTTTGTGGTCCCCCCTAATTTCAGGACATGTATAGTTCATGAAGTGGGGTGGACGATCACATGTTGCATATGCAGAGACAATTTTGTAGATGTTTGATCATGGGGTAAATTGGTATAGACCATAGTGCAGGCCTGATCAATCTGTGGCTCTCCAGCAGAGATCCAGTTCTTCCAAGAACCGAAAGAGCTTGATCGCCTGCACGCGGCTGGCTTCAATTATGGCGGCTACTCCAGGCACAAAAAAATCCAGCATGTTTTTCCAGCTATCAGCTGGGTTTTTACTTGCAAAGGGGTTAGGTACGTTTTTCCGAGTACCACAACCCCGACAAACGGGATACCTACAAAGAAACACCGAACAGAAGAAAAAAAATCTACATCATTATAAACAGACTTACCTACAAAGAGACGCTGCACATTTTCGATGGCTGGATGATGCTGACCGCAAGTAATTCCGAACACAGACCTCTCCGGCACTTGAGTTTGACGTCACTGAACAGTGCGACTTGGATAACTGTTTAAGAGTTGAATTCAACACTTAACCTGCGGAGTCCCGACATTGCCGCTTTAAATGAACAATTATCCAAGTCGCACTGTTCAGTGACGTCAAACTCAAGTGCCGGAGAGGTCTGTGTTCGGAATTACTTGCGGTCAGCATCATCCAGCAAACAGCAATGTGTAGCGTCGTTTTGTAGGCAAGTCTGTTTATATTAATGCAGGTTTTTTTTTCTAATCAGTGTTTCTTTGGTAAGTATCCTGGTTGTCGTTGTTGTGATAATCGTTTTTTATGATTACCACTGCTTGAAAAGCATGCTGGGGATTGTAGTTTCACAACACCTGGAGAGCCACAGGTTGGCCAGGCCTTGCATAGTGGCAAGTTATTTATGGACAAACCAAGCGGTTTGTTGAATAATATGCAATGCACACTGTTAGCCTAGTTAGCGCTTTCGCTATCTGTTTTAAGAAATTTCAGTGAAAAAAACCGTAAATTAACAGTAGAAACATTCTTTCACCCACCCAAGCAGTCTTCATACCAACTCACCTTTATCTCCTTACGAAGCATGTTGCAATAGAATCCCAAGTGGTTGTGGGAGATATAGAGACGGCCCTGGTAGAGGACCTCTCTCTGGAGGGCACAAGTAAAACCTGCAGGTGTAGGGTAAACATTTTAGTTTATAGAAGTTAAATAAGAAAAGACCAACAGTTTTGAAGTGCCAGTGAGTAAGCATCTAGATAATGGCATTCACATTTCAAAAGGAATCAAGGATCATAATGTTTGCTTACTATCTTTAAGCTCCTCGTCTTCAGGAACATCTTGAAATATCTTGTGAAATGCAATGTTGTGTTTTGGTAGCTGTAAGATACAGAGCACAAATGAACAATTAAAAGAACAGAATTTGATCAAATGAAAATGATAAAAAGGAAGCACATAGGAGGCAAAATTAAATAAAAACAACATTAGCAGTAGCAGAAAAAACAAATGGCAAGTAAAAAGTTGAAAATCAAAATACGTAAAAAAGATAGACAATGCATTGTTAGAAGTGGGAGAATATATAAAAAAGAGGAGAAAATAGGGTAATTTACATGTATATAAGAAGAAAACAATGTTTTTATTTTTCACTCTAAAGCCAATCGCCATATTCCAAGCACACTATTCTTACATTGCTGGTGATAGATCGGCGTCTGTCTACTGAGGGATCATTATCTGATGGCCTTAATGAAGGGGTGTCATATGTTTTTGATCTGGAAGGGAAATTATAATGCAGAGGAGTTAATGGACGTATGAGAAGAGGAAGTGATACTTATTTTGAAGAGAGATCCAAATCAAAGTGAGACAGACAAGTATACAAACTCTATTATTACGCAGTGAATTTGTTCTCCCCTCTATAAACAAAGACAAAGCCTGAGAGTGGATTCCAAATGTCTCATTTTATCATCTATTGAGGTCATGCCAGGCGGTCAAGCATTCTGGTCACTAGTACTGGACAAAGTTGATGGTATGTTGGGAATCCCCACCTCTGGCTCCCTCTGTGCATTGGGAAATGTAATTGCTTATTAACACTGTAAGTGCTTTTAATAAGAAAACACATTAAGGGAGTCCTTGGTGAACACTGTCTGCTGGAACTTCCAATGCCACATACTATTTCTCCATTATCTCAACTAGAATATATGGGTCTATTTATTATAGGCTGAAGACGGGTGTTTTTGCCAGAGATATCCTGTACATCAAGGGGTCACTGATGGCAATATCTGTGCTATCACTGTCCGGAAACCCTCCGGCAGTAAGCATTGCAGGGTCTTGCTGGCAATAACTTCCAATTAAAAATCTTTAACAAGGATAATCGTTACTACAAGTACTCAGGATGACAGCATTTTTTCAATGGACAATATATTTTATCAAAAAGAAATATTTTTAAGAATTTTTATGATTACTTTTTTTTTTTTTAATTAGTGAAACAGAAAGTATATCTCATACTGGCTCAGCGAAGTAACGCCGAGGCAGCCATCAGTTAACAGCCTCAGAGAGAGTTTAATAACAAATTACAAAAACAGGCGATTTTCTGAAATGACAGGAGATAAAAAAATCAGGCCTATCGCCATATATTAAAACAATAGTCCCAACAGTTCTCAGACCTCTGGGTCTGAACTGGAAGCAGTAAGAGATTTAACCATCAAGAAATTTACTAATGGACATATGTGTATTTACGTCTCCTTTTCTTACGGACTTACTCTTTTTAGCTATATATGTTTAATATCTACCCGCTCTCACCTGACCAAGGTTCCAGTTCTCTCAGCTTTCTCTCCAACATCACTTTGAAGAGGTTCATCAAGACTAAATGACTTCACCTCTGCAAGTCGTTTTTTACTCTTCTTCAGTCGGGAAGAGCCCAAAGCAGAATCTGGAGATATACTATGAAAATATGTACACACTTTAAACATAAATTAGGTTCCAGACACGATTAAATTTTTATATGTTAAACTTTACAAGACACAACTTTAGGAATCTATAGATTACTGAGAAAACATTAAGGCTATGATACATCCTAATTTCTACAATTATGATGTAGTATTTGCCCACATATTGAGCACAGTAAAGTTGTTTTCAAGTAATGATCGATCAGAAAGAACAAACTTGAACACATTTCTGAACAATCATTTGGAGTAGACTGAATATTCTAAATGAGTTGGGTGCCATACAACATGTGGATTTGAAGCTCTATTTATAAAGGTTTGAATGGTTTCAACTTTTTTCTGCCTAAAAACACATCACCACTATTTACCTATTTATAAAAGAATCATCAATTTGGTTTACTGCAGCTTATTGGAAAAACAGAAAACCTTATGCAATTCATCTGTTGTCCATTTATTAACTGTTTAAAAAAGTGTTGCTGGGTCGCTTGCATCACCTTTTCAATCTCGTTTTCGCTGGAAAAATGTCTTCTGTTCACTTGAGCCACAATGTACTCTTACATTGGGTTAGGTTATACTTTTTAACATTACATTCTTAATACTTAAAACCTTCATATATATTATTGACAGTCAAACTGATACGAATGGTGTGGTTTTCTAGATTGTACACACCAAATTTTATTAAGTTCAGCTTCCAATTTTTCAAGGCTTTATAAAAAAAAAAAAAAAAACCCATGCACATTAACAGTCTATGGCCTAAAATAGCACAGCGGAGGTTAAAAGTTGTCCTCAAACAATCTGGTCTTGCACCCTTAGGCATATTATATAGTCCAATTCCTGTTGAATAGACTAACAAGCTATCCAGAAATACCAGGGAACAGAAGGCTGATTTAGGATTGGTAGCTGATAATCCTTCTGCATTACAGAAGCCACACACACTTTCCCACAACCAGCAACAATTGGTATATTGCTAACTTATGTATCAATTTTCCCACACTCCTCTAAGGACCATTTTTAGCTCCTATTTCATGTCATAGTACGCTATTTATTGGTATCATGATCCCAGTAATGTACATCGTTGTATAATAAGCTAGCACTTTATAAATAAAATAATAATAGTGTTATTTATATCATGATCCCCTCTAGTACATTGCTAGATTATATGTTAGAAATAGAGATACTCACTGACCCCGTGTTTTGGTTTTGGATCTGGATTACCGTCATGTTTTGGTTTTGCCAAACCGCCCTTGCGTGTTTTGGTTTTGGATTTGTTTTGCTATTTTTTAAAAAAATACAATTTTTTTTAATCTAAAATAACCTAATTTAGTGCTCCATCAGTTTCTTGGATAAGTGAGGTAATTCTAAAGATAATAAATTATGAAAAATACAGTTTAATCCCTGGTAGACCGTCCTTAATTCTAACACTTGCCTGCAAATTATACAGACAAACCTGGTTGTCTTCCCCCTCCATTTTTGATTATTGGCAATGTAGCCATAGTCTTTGGGTGTATATTACACCCTCCACTTGTAGTTGAATAGAAAAAAAGCAGCCTGCATAGACTGTAGAATTAGAAAGTAAAAATAAATGGACCAAGGTAGTTTGGTATCTGTCTGCATCAGACCCCCTCTACACTAGGAGTAAAATAGAAAACTATTCAGCCAGTATAGAGTCTAGAATATAAATATAAATTGAGAAAGGCAATTTGGTATCTGTCTGCATCATAATCATCAACATCATCATTAGTGCCCTCATCGCCTACACAAATCTCCCCCTCATCCTCTTCTATTTCCAAAGTGGCATCCTCAATTTGTGTATCACCGGCTACACTCGGGCTGTTCAGGCACACATCAGCAGAACTGCTGAAAGGGTCCCTCTTTATGGGTACACTAACAGAATGCTCACGATTAGACATCCCACTGTTGGATGGACTCTCCACAGGGATTGGTGTCATTTGTGATTCAGAGAAAACATTATCCTCTAATGCCTTACTGTTATCTTGCAGCTCGGCTTTGACGAGTAACAGTAGTTGTGCACCACTTGTAGGCTCGGTGACATTTTTTGATCTGCCACTAATAGACAAAGGTGAAGGCCTCATTCTCTCTTTGCCACTGCGTGTGTAGATTGGCATGTTGGCAATTTTTTTTTTTTTTTATCGGCAGTTAACTTTTCCTCAGTTACACTTCTTTTTCGCTTCAACACGGTAAATTTTTTTGGGGTGTGTGTTTTTTTGACTGATTTCAAAAGACTGTGTAGTTTGACATCGCCTTGCCCAGATGATGTACTGGGAAAACAACCATCAGCACTGGTGACAGAACCTGGTTGCTGATTCTGCTCATAGGTGGACTGCTTTGAATCCATTATGAGGCCAAAGCACTTGTAGTGCTACAAATTGTTTTAGATACTGCTGACAAATATGACTTTTGACAGCCAGAAATATTAATGCAAAAGAATGGGGGACACCCCAAAAGCACTTGGAGAGCCAGAAACTGCACCAAACAACCCTCCTCTATCCTCCTCTTACTGCTGTAACAACTGGTATTAAGATTACAATGGTATTGCATACAAACAATAATGTGTCCAATTACTGCTCTGTCCCTGCGCTGATATAGCCCGTGCGACCTTACCCTGCTTTCTCCCTCTGTCAAATGGCGATGGATTGCTGTGGAGGCTGGTATTTAAGCTTTTCAAATCTCGCGAGAACCGAGCTCAGAAATACGAATACGTCACGATGACGTTTTGCCTCGATTTCGAATCCGAATGGGCGAGAGAGTACCGAGCGTACTCGGATAGGCTAAATTCGGATCTCGGGGAACCGAGCCCGCCCACCTCTAGTTAGAACATAGCAATAAATAACAACAACTCTTACAGAGATTAGTTGATTCTCATATGCAAGTTTGCCAACGACCTTTACACTTAAGCTAAGTACACACTGCCTAATTTTCCACCAACTTTTTATGTCGATCAATTTAACATCCGATCGATGGTCCTATCGTTCAGTCTATAGACTGCATACACACTAGCCTCGTTTTAGACAATAAAGGGAAGAGCACCCGTATCGGTAGCAACTTTTTACAGCCATGTTGTCATGAACAACATTTTAATTTCGTGCACACTGAAGCGACATTTGCGAGCCATGTAACGATATACCAAAGCATAAAGGGGCATTCATTCATTCATACTTTTTTCCCTACAATGGATACAGTAGAACAACAAGCAACTGCACATTTCTTGTTTGCTGTGGCAAGAAGACTGCAGGTACGGAATCAAAGAGAAAGAAGGAGAAAGAATAGGTACAGGGACCCAATTAAGAAGGCAGACATATACCAAAACAACATTTTTATGTGTATTGTTTAACACTACAGTTTATTAAACTGGCTGCCATATGCTAGACGGCAGATGCATCAATGCAATTGACTACTGCTATTGCTATTCCGTTACAATAATCTAATTAACAAGTCAGTGATGTATGGACACCACACCACATAGGACAGGTACAGGCATCTTAAATCACAAATTTATACACACCACACAGTGGAAAAGTGATTGGAATGAAAATATTGAACGGTACGGCCAACTAAGTGAGGCAACAATCGACCATTTGGGAAGACTTTCGACTATTGTGTCACTACACACACTGACCCGACTTTCGAACGAGCTGTCCTATGTCAGCTGGTTGAGGCGATTATTGGATGAAAAACCTGTAGTGTGTACTTATAGTCAGTAAAAAAAAATAATCTGTACAATTTTTGCATATCACAGTAAGATCAAAGAAAAGAAAACATTCTTTTGGTTTAATTAACCCACAAACAGAATTGCCCACGCTAATGACGGTGTATGTATATAGTAATGAATCACTTGATTCCAATCCATGATCATTTGTTTTCTAGGGGCTAACATTTTCAAATTCCATTCACAATATTAGCAAAACATGCTGAGTTTTAAGACATTTTTATAAAGTGGTCAATAAAAAATATTTTCATCAGTTGGCAGCTCTGCATAGGAGACCTTCTTAGACCTACAGAAATAGTGGTGTTTAATTTTAAACACAAGCTAACTATTAATAATAACTACAACTGAGGTGTAAAACAAAATTAAATTACAAAATGAATTACACTTTGGAGTAAAAACAGAAAAGGTTGAATTACAGAAAATACATTCAAATCGGTTGAATTACAGAAAATACATTCAAATCAAATACATACACAACATACACGCACATCAACATATATACACAGTAGACACAGACACAAACAATTCACATACACAAAAATACTAATAGATACTCTTGCTGGATTCATGTCAATCACATCATATGGTCTTTTCATAAATAAAGAATTGGGCAAACAAGTCCTAATATTTCTCAAGATATGTTCCCTACTTCCCTTAGGTTGTAGGCTTCATAAGCATGGGAACAAACATGATTTAGAATATTTGGTTTCTAAAATAAGTTGGATTTTAAGATTCGAGAAGCAGACAATAAAGTCTGCTTATATTTTTTGCAATAAACTTCTATGTGAAAAAAAAAACCAACAGAACGTATCTACATAACTTTTTCCTCTAATGTTTAAGATATAGTTAAGACCCACCATACCTGAGAGGCAACGTGGCACTCTCTCGACCAGCTCTTCCGATTAGCTTCATGGTTGGCACATTGGAAATTGCCTCTCTGATCAGTCAATTATGCCTGTACAGACTATGCCCACACTATGCCCTCTGTCATATTCCCATACAGGATGTGTCTGTCCCAGACTCCCATAAGACGGCCGTTCCTCCCTCTCAGCTCATACCGGCAGTCACGCCTTCACACACCATACTGACGTGGTCGGGAGGCAGTCCTGCTGCATACATATACACATACACACTCTGCAGGAAAGCAATTGGTGGTGACGCGTCGCCAAGCCTTTACTAGGTGTGGGGGTAAACTGTAACAGCAGGAATGTCATCTCACTTAAAAAAGTGAAAGGACATCTATAAGTGATTAAAAAAAAACATGCTTGCAAACTATAAACCAGAAGTGATCTGCTTATGTGCGTTCTCCTGTAGGTAGTGAATAACAAAAATAGATTGACTATGTCATTCATAAATGACGTTTATTGACCCTACAAAACTGACTAGAAATACTCGTTTTCCATGGTTCAGACTCACCTGGATGACTTCCATAGGGGCTATTGTAACTAAGACTGAACTTCATACATAAAATGGATGTTTACTTAGTTTTAACATACTGTTATTGTAAAATAATAATCTTTTTAAGTGTAGAGTAATTTTTTAACAAATGCATTGATAATTTAAAACGGTGTCATGGGTTCCTAAACTGAAACAGATGTGATGAGTGATTTGCCAGAGGTGTAACTTTATGCCAGCTTGTTATGTATGTGCTTTCCCACATGCTTGATAGCACAGATGGTGATGAATGTAACAAGCTAGAGGAACATTACACCTTTAGTAAATCACTCCATAAATCTTGACTTTAAAGAACCCCTGGTACAGTTTTCAATTGTTCATCATCATCAGCTATTTATATAGTGCCACTAATTCTGCAGCACTGTACAGAGAATTCACCCACATCAGTCCCTGCACCATAGGAGCTTGCAGTCTAAATTCCATAACATACAATACATTGTATTTAAAATACTGTAGTCTACAAGCAGTGCTGGCAGAACACGGTAAATGTGGCAGTAGGGCAGAGTGCTACGGCAGCCTGTGACGAAAAAATATATTTTTTGTGGCGCAGGACCTTCTCCCTTATCCACGGCGTCTCGGTGAAGGGCATCACTGTGTATGCGTAAGTTGCAAGCAATGGGGAGCTGGAAATGCTACCGCCGGCCCTAAATACAAGCATTATAAACAGAGGACTGTTAGGGTATAAGCCACTTGTACAGAAAATACTAAAATATTGTTTATAATTAGTTTATTATTCAGTAATAAACACCAGTTTTGCAAAGAAAAAGGACAATGATCCAAAATAAAAAACAAGTTTTGTACTACAACCCACTGTTTACAAAGCCATAACAAAGATTTAACAATGGTACCAGTGCACACAACAACCAGAATAAATGCTACCTTCAGGGAAGAACCTGATAGTCATTGTAGTGCTTAGTTGAAGAAACGGACTACATAACAATTTTTTTCTAGTTTGGACTAGCTTGTCAACTACCCTGTATATGTCAACAGCAGTCACTGTCACGTAAGAAAGGGTGAGGTCAAGCTTTAACACATAATCCTGCTTCAGCTGTCCTGATTTATGAGGACAAGGAAGCGTTTAGATCCTGGTCTAGAACTGGACACACTTTATGTAAAAAATGCAGACGTAAAATGCTTCCCAAAAGAATTACAGAGATATGCAGAGCTGCGCATACTTAAATATATGTGCAACTCAGCATACTGTGTAAAATACGTTAGTTGTAGTAAAATATTCTAGAGAGACGCCAGTGATGATGACTGGCGGGTTAAAGTTTTATTTAATAAATAAATAATATTTTTTAAAAAAAAAATGTTCCACACTCCAAAAACTATCAACACCCATAGCCTAGATTAGTAGCAGTCATTTTTGAGAGCTAAACACCGTTGGTCCCCTGAAAAAGCCACTACCAGCACTAGACTATGAAGGTGCATTAAATAAAAATCGAATTTATTATTTAATATTTGGTAACTTCAATCACAGACAACCTCTTGTTTTGGTTCACTTCAGCTGTCTTACCCTATTTGGCAGTTCTTGCCCAAGTGTTGATGCTTCAAGTTTATCCTAGGGCAAGGGTGTAGGAACGAAAATTTTCATTGGTGGGGGCAGGGCCGGTGCTAGGGTCCACGGCGCCCTAGGCATTTTTAAAAAAAGCGGCGCCCCCCCCCCCCCCCCCCCCGCAAAAATCGCCGCCCTCTTCCCTCCTCTCCTTACCTTGTCTCACCACTGCCGCCTCTCTGCTCCGTCTCCTCCCCTCCACTCACTGACACTAGTAAGTGGAGGGGAGGAGACGGAGCAGAGAGGCGGCGGTGGTGACAAAATAGCCTCTTCCCCCCCTCCCCGTGCATCTGATGCTGTGCAGCGGCCGTGACAGGTATGGTCAGCGGTCGCCGCACAGTTTTAAACTATTTTAGAATACTGTGGCGCCCTCCAGGTGCCCTCCAGAGCCCGGCGCCCTAGGCAAGTGCCTAACCTTGCCTAATGGGAGCGCCGGGCCTTGGGTGTAAAGCCTAGGACTACTATAAGGCTTGGAGCCCCATTTTTCCTGTGTTTGGTATCTCGTTTTACGACAATTGTAACAATGACTGTAGATATTCAAATACTCCCAATCCTATGTTAATTTTTGTCAGTGTTTCAGGGGTTGGCCAAACATTTATTTATACATTATTAAATACATATTATTATTAATATTACCAATTAGTACTAGAAGGATAAATAAATTCAATTATTCAACTTAAAAATGTAAATTTTTCATAGTCATTAACCTAGTTTTTATTCAGATTTCGTTGACAGCCTAATCTCATTTGATTGGGACTATTTTTAAATCTATAGTCACTGCTTCCCTCGTTATAGTAGGTGCTATAAATTTAAATTGTTATATCCCATGTTTATTACTGGACGCACCGCACGAAATTCAGGCTAAAAGTAAAGTGAATAGTTGTTCATCATCAAGAACACTTGGGCCTAGATTTACTAAGCTGCGGGTTTGAAAAAGTGGGGATGTTGCCTATAGCAACCAATCAGATTTTAGCTGTCATTTTGTAGAAGGTACTAAATAAATGAAAGCTAGAATCTGATTGGTTGCTATAGGCAACATCCCCACTTTTTCAGACCCGCAGCTTAGTAAATCTAGCCCTTAGAGTTTTATAAATAAAAAAAACAAATAAAACAATCTGTATTAAATCTATAAGTTTTTTAAGTATATAAATGGCAAAAGGATTAAAAAAGATAATATAGGACCCCTAAGAAGTGAGATGGGTGAATTGATAAATGATACTAAGGAAAAAGCAGAGGTATTAAACATGTTCTTTTCTTTAGTATTTACCAGAGAGGGACAAATGGCAGGAGTAATACATAAAAATGGAAATGAAACCATGCCATTAATTAATACTTGGTTGTCAGAGGAAGAAGTCCAAAGGCGACTGAAGAATATTAAGATAAATAAAGCTCCAGGTCCAGATGGCATACACCCAAGGGTCCTTATGAAGTTAAACTCGGAAATAGCTAGACCGCTACTCTTAATTTTCAGAGATTCAATCTCATCAGGCTCAGTACCAAGGGATTGGCGAATAGCAGATGTGGTGCCGTTGTTTAAAAAGGGGACGAGATCACAACCAGAGAATTATAGACCTGTAAGCCTGACATCAATAGTGGGGAAACTACTGGAAGTTATTTTAAGGGACAGTATTCAGGATTACTTGGTACGCAATAAAATTATTAGTGGGAATCAACATGGATTTGTGAGGGATAGGTCATGTCAAACTAATCTAATTAGTTTCTACGAGGAAGTTAGTGGGAACTTAGACCAGGGCAGGACAGTAGATGTGGTTTACTTAGATTTTGCAAAGGCCTTTGATACAGTGCCACACAAGAGGTTGGTTTACAAAATAAGGGAACTGGGTCTAGGAATCAAAATTTGTACTTGGATTGAAAACTGGTTAGAGATTAGGGAACAGAGAGTTGTGATAAATGGAACATTTTCTAATTGGTCAAAAGTCTTAAGTGGAGTACCTCAAGGTTCCGTGCTGGGACCACTCCTTTTTAATATATTTATTAATGACCTTGGTGATGGTTTAGAGAGTAAAGTTTCTATTTTTGCAGATGACACTAAACTCTGTAAGGTAATAAAATCAGAGCACGATGTAGCTTCTCTACAGAGGGACTTAAAAAAACTGGAGGATTGGGCGGCCAAATGGAATATGAGGTTTAACACAGATAAATGTAAGGTTATGCATTCAGGGATCAAAAACAAGAACGCAATTTATAAATTAAATGGAATTAATTTAGGAGAATCTATAATGGAAAAGGATTTGGGAGTGCTCCTAGACAGTAGACTTAGCAATAGTGCTCAATGTCAAGCAGCAGCTGCAAGGGCAAGCAAAGTATTGGCATGCATAAAAAGGGGCATAGATGCAAGGGAAGACAGTGTAATTTTGCCACTGTATAAATCATTGGTAAGACCTCATCTTGAATATGCAGTACAGTTCTGGGCACCACTCTATAAAAAAGATAATTTGGAACTAGAAAGGGTTCAGAGAAGGGCGACAAAATTGATAAAGGGTATGGAGTCATTAAGTTATGAGGAAAGGTTAGCCAGTTTAGGCATGTTTACTTTAGAAAAGAGGCGTCTAAGGGGAGATATGATTACTATGTACAAATACATTAGGGGTCAATACAGAGAGCTTTCATGGGAACTTTTTACCCCAAGGACCATACACAGGACACGTGGTCATCCCCTAAGGTTAGAGGAGAGGAAATTTCACAACCAGCAAAGGAAGGGGTTCTTTACAGTAAGGGCAGTCAAGATATGGAATTCATTGCCAGGGAAGCTTGTGATGGCAGATTCAATAGATATGTTTAAGAAAGGGTTAGACAAATTTTTAGCGGTAAGGTGTATCCAGGGATACGACCGTTAATTTAAAATAAAGGATAGTAGTGGATATAGGGTAAAAATTGGATTGCAATATTGAGTCTGGGGGGATTTTCAAAATTGAAACAGATTGGCGGTTGCTTACTCTGGATTAATTTCAAATATAAGTGCAGGATCGCAGGAGATCCAAAATAGGTTGAACTTGATGGACTGGTGTCTTTTTTCAACCTCATCAACTATGTTACTATGTTACTATGTTACTATAATAAGGCAATCTATATTAAAGAACATTTGGTAGTTATACTAAGACAATCTGTCATCTTAAAAAGTTTCACACGTTTAGAACAGATACCAGATATCAGAAAGTAGCATGAAGGCTTTTGTGTAGAAGTTCATGGGGTGCAAAACACAGTCTTTGCCCACCCAGCAGAAATCATGGAGGAGGCAACTGCCTCCTCTGTCCCCCTGGTTCCTACACCCCTGTTCTAGGGTTCCGGTTCCATATATGACTGCTCCCCCATCCGTTACAGCTCAGTGTGCATTGAGATTCCCCAGCTGTCATTGAGGTTCCTGAAGTGAATCAAGTTTATTCAGTTGGCCTTGGTAGTTCCCTGCCAGGATCTGCCTTGTGCTCCCTTGTAGCCTGATGCAATCCTGAGTTTTCACTGCAGTTCCAGATCTAACTTAGACAAACTTGTTGTCCTATTGGTGTTAGTTTGCCCCTTCAAAAAAAAAGATCCGCCTGGTGTCTATATTTTAATTTTCCTGTTACTTGTATCCACACGGATACAATTGTGATATTAGTGGCTCCAGATCTTTAATACATAATTTTCTGATGTATTTTGTAGGCCTTAGTCTGCTGTTGCAAAGACATCTGCAAAATCAGGCTCCATGCAAAACAATTTATTCAAACTGGTTTGTTAATTCTTTTAATTGATCTTTCTGCTTTTCTCTACTTTTTTCCATTTTCCCCCTTTTTCTACCTCTACCCACACCATATGCCATTTATATCAGTGTTTCTTACCAATCCTCTCTCTATATGTTTTTCCTGAACATCTTATGCGGGTCTCCTCTTCACTCTCTACTTCCATAATATATATTTTTTGTTTTTTCCTTTTCAGTGTTTGCAAAGATTTTGTGGTAACATTCATTCATTTACTCTGTAATATTAAAAAAAATTGTTTGATAATTTACTCAAATTAAGTCTCAGTACATTTGCTGTTTGTCTATCTATTTAGAACGATAAGTTTGATAACATATTTATCTCTGTTTATCCCACTCTTAAGATTTGCATTTATAATACAGAGAGATTCTCTCTGTTACATGAGCTGTCCTCTTATCATGACAGTCTAATTCTGACTAAATCATTATTTTTGAGTATTTGAATAAATTTGTATTACATTTTATTATAGGCAGAAATGCAGGATACAGAGAGTCCCAATATCAGAGCAGGTGATTAATCCAAATAAGTGTTACAGTGGAATATCACAGTGTACTTATCAGCAGTATATAACAAAGTCCAGAGAATTCAAAGTCCCGGAGTCTTTCAGAACATCTGGCAACAATAGCACTTGAAGCAGAACAAAAATCAATGCAAACTCTTACCACTCCAATTGGATTGAGTGGAGCTGCACAACTGATGGTCAGGATGCAGGCTGGAATGGATATGTAGAAGCTGAATACCAGAAAGATGTACCACCAGATGTCAGCAATCAGAGTAGGTTGTATAAATGGTAATGGCACCGCTGTCATGGCTTTCTCAGGACACCACCACCTCAGCTAGGAATGGAACACTGAGTATATGGCAGCCAGGCAGGTAACAGAAACACAAACAGTCATACAGAGCCAGGGATCAGAACCAGAATCATAGTCCGATGTAGCCAGGGATCAGAACCAGAATCATAGTAAGACTTAGCCAGGGATCAGAACCAGAATCGTAGTCAGACGTAGCCAGGGATCAGAATCGTAGTCAGACGTTGCCAGGGATCAGAACCAGAACCATAGTCAGACGTTGCCAGGGATCAAAACCAGAATCGTAGTCAGGCGCAGCCAGGGATCAGAATAGTAGTCAGATGTTGCCAGGGATCAGAACCAGAACCGTAGTCAGACGTAGCCAGGGATCAGAACCAGAATTGTAGTCAGACCTAGCCAGGGATCAGAACCAGATTCATAGTCAGACGTAGCCAGGGATCAGAACCAGATTCATAGTCAGACGTAGCCAGGGATCAGAACCAGATTCATAGTCAGACGTAGCCAGGGATCAGAACCAGATTCATAGTCAGACGTAGCCAGGGATCAGAACCAGATTCGTAGTCAGACGTAACCAGGGATCAGAACCAGAAAGCAGACACACGATAATACAGCACAGGAACCAAGATGATACCACTAGCAGCAAAACACTATCACTGGCAAAGTTGAAGTGATAGGACAGGCCTTAAATAGTGCAGGCTACCAGTCAGGATAATGCAGGTAACACACCTGCAATGCAGCTGATCCTAATAGGAAACAGAGAGCTCTCATGCACAAGAAAATACAGCAGGACCTGACATCTAACCACTGACTCCTAACATATGCAGGAAGCACAAAAGCATTGTAGCTCAAACTAGTTGAAATCAAGCAGCTCTCACACATAGGGAAACAGATAATAGTAGCAGAATCCTAACACTATTCTAATAATGTTAGTGGGAGGGGGAGGGCATGTAAACAAGTACTATGGTATGCTCTATACCTAAAATTGTCCAGTAAAATGGTCAGAAACGTTAACTTACATACCTTAGAAATTCTACATAATTCTATTATATACTGTTTGAAACAAATTATATATTAAGCTATGCCATACTTGCCGACATTCAATAATTTTCATCCGGGAGCTGCATGGTGGAGATGGGAGTGTAGGGGGCGGGGCTTCGGAAATCACGTCATTTTAGCCCCGCCCCCGTGACATGATGGCGCAATTTGCGTCATTTTACAGCGGGGGCGGGGCAAAGAGTAAGTAAATAAATAGTAAGGAAATTATCCAATATTTCCTAAGGAAAAATTCACCTGAAGAAAAACCAGTTTCTCCCCAATTCTACTCCAACAATACAAAGTGACTTTATGTAACTTATTAAGAAAATGAAAGAATTATGTTCCTCCATCCGCTCTGAGCTACCGAGTGTTATCCAAAGTTTAAAATTTGAGGTAAACAGTCTTGGTAACCGTATAGACCAAGTTGAGAGAAGAGTTGAAGGTGACACAGTAGAGGGGGGATATGTCTTGAATCCGACAAGACATTTTGTCTTTCCAGTATTATCAAGAAGACATGGACAATTGTGCAAAGAAAATTAATTTGAGGATTAAAGGTATTCCTGAAGCATAGTACCTATTCACCTATATTCTTACCTCAAAAAGCTTTTCTTCCATCTAGCTCCAGAAATACCAGAGGAATCAATACTGCTAGATTGTGCCTACATGACACTTAGGACTAAGCCACAAAAACCAGCTTACCAGAGAGATGTCATTTTACTTATCCATTACTTCACCACCAAGGAGACCATCCTTTGTGAAGTTAGCAAATTTCAGTATCTGAGTCCTCTAACTTACAATTTTTTCAGACATTTCTCAATCCACCCTGGTCAAAAGAAGAGATTTTGATATATATATTTGATATCATGGGGCTTCCCTTTTCACATCTTGGAGCATCAAGATCAACATTTCTTGGCAAGAACTTTATCAGAAGCCCAAAGCTGTATAATTATATTTGGGTCTATTGCTCTTCAATCAATCAATAGTAAATAGTTCTTCTACTCTGAGGTCATAAAGACCTCTGTAGGGCAAATATTCCCACAGTTTCACGTTCTTTCAGACCTTCAGCCTCAGACCCTTAAGCATTGGGTTTATTTGACTGCTTCCTTTCCCACAGTCTTTATATACCTTTTCTTTGGAGTAATTTGCAGACAATTAAGCCCAAAATGTGTCTCTTTCATAATGTAGATACGTCTTGCAGATAACTAAATATACAATGTTAGAATAGTATATTAATTTTGGATTTTCTTTATATTTCTGGTTCACCAAACAGTTCAAATGTTAACCCTCAGTTGACATAAATGTGGTATTAATTGTTTGAAATTGTTATAATGTTTGTTACTTATATTTGCATTATCTAATACTACTCCTAAATTCATTCAGGAGAAAAAAATCCTGCTTATAAAACCACCCTCCTGCTCTCATTCACCTATTACTTTAACAAACATTGTGAACTCAGCATCAATTTGCTACTTTCCCCTTAGAGTATTAGGCTCAATGCTGGCCCTTTGGTGTTTTTGGCACCATCATTTCCCTACCACAAGCAGTTAAGACTGGTGATAATTGTATCACCTAGTCATTTTTCCATCCGTCTCAATCCCATCCCTATGCTTACCTTTTATATTTTAATTTGCTTCCTAAAACTTCATTTGGGAACTTCTCTGCTCTCTATGACCCCTGACCTCCAGATTTCTGTACTAAAATGTCATTATCATTAGCCCATGGTTTTATGTATAATCTCTTATAATCTTAAAGGATTGACCCCCAGATGCATACAAAACGCTTTAATTCACTGAAACCATGAAAGGGAACTACTTAGTGTTAACATCTTCATCATGAACTTCGCTCTAAAAAGCACCCAGCAACTTTCCATGCATGTTGTGCCAAAGAGAAGAAATGTGGGTGGCTATATATCTAGCATGGCATGTTACCTTTCAATCCATAGCAGTTCACAGATATAAGAAGGGTAGATAGTTGATAATGACAAATGCACATAGAAGGTTATATAATTTACCCACTAAGATTAATGCACCAAACCAACTGTTATGATCCACTGGGTGTTTTAATGATTTGCTGAGGAGTCAGGAATAGGTGAACGATATGACATTTATTTCTGTACAAACACTCAGTTGCTAGGAACTAGTGGAACCCTGAGGCTGAAGATGGAGCATGGCATAAACAAAACAGTGTCAAGTCCTCTATAGCAGGATACAAAAACACAATCAGGGTATGGCAGGATATGCAGAAATCACAGTCTCTGAAAACCACACTGAACAGCAGGCCAAATACATGGGGTTTGGTACCAAATCCTGATGGAAAAAATACAGACACTTATCCTGCCAACAGGCTAAATGCCGGTATTTCAATTTCCCCGACACTGATAAAATACTGACACTATGATTGCAGACAGTGAAAATGCTGACAGTCACAATTCTTGCATTAAATTGTCAATGCCAGCGGGTCCAGATACTACACAGCCGCTGGATTTGCCAGCAGTAAACAGTCTTAAAAATAAATAAATAAGTATTCATAAAAAAACTGGGCCCCTTTCCCTCTCATATTAAGCCTAGTGCTGGTCGGAGAAAAATCGGGGAGACAAACAGCGTGGGGTCCCACCGATTTTCCTTCAACCAGCCCCTGGGACTTGTGGCACTATAGCAGGGGAACCCACAGCAGGGTGTACCCCTACCATGATGCAAACCAGTCCCATGCTGGTCAGCCCGGGGCTGGATTACCTAGGGAGTTGGGGTCTGCAAAGAAACTGAGAGCCCCCTCCAAAGGGGTACCCAGCCCCGTGCTAACAGCACTAGTGCTCCTCCCACACCCCTGGGAGGTGCAGGGCAGTCTTTCCCCCAGGGTATGCTGGTCAGTTGCCCTGGGGCCCCACAAGCATAGGTGCTCCATAGGTAGGGCCCAATAGTAAAAAAATCTATTCACCCCTCTATCAAGGCACAGCTGTACAGCATGTTATTTAATGTTTAAACACCAATAAATATATACCTAATTTTATTGATAACTTTTTTATTTTTTTATTCCTGTGAGTGGCTGTGTATGTAGGGGCCCAAGTGCACTGCTTTGCCCAGGGGCCCATAGGAGTGATAAATGGTTTAAAAAAAAAATGACACACTATTTCACAGTTGGTGAACTACAGGTCCCAGCAAGCCCAAGCTGCTATGAATAGTCTGGGCATGCTGATGCTGTTTTACAGTGTCGGGAAAATTGAAATACTAGGAGTTAGCCTGTCGGCAGGATAAGTGTTGGTATTTCTTCCGTCAGGATATGGTACAAATGTCCACAACAGCGGCAAAACTGACAAGACAGAGGTACTGCACAACTACCACAAAATAGTAAAACAGTCCAACACATTTTTTACAAAATATTATTGGCCAGATCCTATCCCAAGTTTGAAAAGGAGAATTAATAATTGTAGGAGATTTTAAACATTCTAAAGCCCTCTAAGAGCTCCATTATCTTTATGAATCCTGGAGAGCCAGAGAACCTCTAACCAGAAATTAGTCTTAATTTTCACTAATGCATAATACCTATTACAGAATATACATGAACCTGCTCAGCAACGACCTTGTAACAACATATTCTAAGGCCCATGTATATCCTGTCACATAGCCATATCCGCGGACCTCACAAGACTTGCCTCAAACCTCCTATGGTGTCTTATAGAATTATTCACTACTGCAAGATCCCAATATTAGAGTACAAATCCAAATGCTCCTTCCTGATTATTTTGAGACTAATAATACACCTAGTATCTCTTTTATTCTATTCTCTTCTTCTATTCTTTTTGGAAGCCCACACGGCAATCAAGATCTTATATATCCAAAAAAGCATGAATTACCAAAATATAATAACCCAGATTCAAATATCCTTAAAAAATTCAGACAGTAAGAGGTAATCTGAATCTCCTCCTTTCTAGGAGGAGATTGAGACAGCCAACGAACGTAGGTTAGGGCAACACTAAATATTAAAAGGATGGGATAAAGTAGATAAAAATTTTGCTTCAAAACCCCAAGCTAAAATTTCAAAGAGTAACCTTCTAGCAATCAAGACTTCTAGGGGTGCTTTGACTTGTGAAACCCAAATAAATGGCAATGAATTTCAAAAATGTTCTCTAAATTTATACAACCTCCCACACAATAAGTGAGTTTCAAAAAAAAAAAAAAAAGGGTTAATATATAGCTGGGGACCAAGTGTCTTCTCAGCACAGTGATTAAATCAGCATGTCAAGATAAAGGCACCACATGAGGATTTCAAAAGGGACAGTACTAATATGTACCTCAAACACCATTGTTCATAATTCATATTCTAGATGTGTCCACTTTATATTTTTTATGATTATGACAACTAGGTACATCAAATATGTTGAGTTTAGAGATCAGCGTAATAGCAAATATAGAGAAATTAAGTATTTGCCTACATAATCCATATTTTATAGGTATGTTTCATGGCTACAGGTAGGTAAATTTATGCTCTGTTCATTGATGGTAAAATTGTGATGATTGAGAGGAGACGTAAGGCCTATATAAGAACTTCTGGCTATTTCTGAATAGACTATGATTCACACAGAGGTGTTAAGTTCTCCTCCATTACCAAATATACAGCTTTTCAGAGTGAATTAAAGGGAGGTGGGCTGAGAGCTGGAAGCTGTACACCTAAAACACCCATGAGGGCAGAGTATCTACATAATCCCGCAACAGATAAGAGATTGCATAAGTATTTTCCTATTTCTGTATTTCTCCTTTTTATGTTTTTGTAAGAAACTCACTTACATAATATTATATTATATGCTATATTAACCTCATTTTATAAGGTTCTGTCTCTGGGTTCTTAAATTCATGTGATATTGGCAACTCTGGTTGATTAAAAGTATAACTGTAGTGGGATACAAGTTGTGATTGTATTTTGTGTTAAGGGAAGTAACTTCCTCAAAGTGGGATCTTTGCAAATAACTCTTGTTGGTGGCATTTTTTTGGATTCATAGTAAGCCATATGATATAAAATAGGATTGTAATCATTAAATAGACAGGTCAGGTGGATTTGCTGTCATTAACCGCTTGTAAAACATTTCACGCAGGCTCAGGTGAGTGCTGTTTTGCAGCAGATTCCTATTATAAAATTCTCTAACATCTTGATCCCCCCACCTTCACCCCCTTTTTAGTACAATTTTACAAAGTAAATTTCTTTCCCAGAGATGCTCTAGAAGCCAGAATTACAGTAATTTGAAAAGATGGTAAGGACATTCATAATTGTAATTGTGTTAATTAATGCATCATACCTCTTTTGAACAAAGATATTAAACTTTATGCCAAAATTTTAGCGAATAGAATAAATAAGTTTATTCCAACTCTAGTTCACAATAATCAAGTGGGATTTATTCCAAGTAGGCAAACTAAGAATAACACAAAGAACATTTATCTTATTTATATAATTAACACAAGGAAAACTCCAACTATAGTATTATCCTTAGGTGCCGCACAAGCTTTCAGCAGGATCTCTTGGCAACTAATGCTTCAAACTCTAAAGCATTTTGGCATGTCTGGGAATTTTATTAACGGCATCCAAGCTCTTTATTCGCTATCTCTCAGCAAGAATCACGGTTAGTGAGGTGGGGGTATAAAATATCATTGACGACTATGTGCTAAACACCCTTCAGCAACCAACAATATCCTTATCACACCTATTTAAAATAGAGATGCTCGGGCTCGGTATTCTGAAAACCGAACCCACCCGAACTTAGGAGATCCTAGTAGGCTCGCGAGCCAGCTCGTTACTTTCACGCCTCCTCGGATCTGAATCGAGGCAAAATGAATCGTTGCGTTGTGGGATCTCGCGGGTTTTGGATTCCATAAGGAGATCCAGCTATAATACACACACAGAAACAGGGGTAGCAGTGTTCTTGTCACTCTTCAGTCTCCAGTGCCATTGCTCATACAGAAACAGGATTGGTAGCAGTGTTTTTGTCACTTGAAAAAAAATGACTGGAAATTAATGTTATTGTTAATGTTAATAATAATGTTGGAACAAAAAAAGAGCCAAATTATGTGATTTTAGCAAAAAAAAATAGGGATCCAAAACCAAAGCACGCAAGGTTGTTTTTGCCAAAACCAAAACACAAAGTTAATCCAGATCCAAAACCAAAACCAAAACACGGGGGGCAGTGAACATCTCTAATTTAAAATAATGAATCTTTATAGTTTCTTATAGATACAAGATTAATTTTTGTAAATCATAGTAATGCTACTGAATATGTCACCTCAAAACGAACAAAACATTAAGATTCAATTTGCTTTTAATTGGAAAATGAAATAAAAATAAAATATTTAGGGCTCGGTTCAAAGTGAGATGTACGCTTGTTTCACACTTAGCATGCCCAGAATCCGTCTATGCAGAACCATTTTTGCCTCCTTACAACTGTTGAGGTGTGATGGGGGAGGGGAGGGGCAGTCTAACGTAGGCTATGTAAGGGCATGCTCGAGCAATAGTATTCTATTCAGACCAAAAGCTTAGCATGCAGTATGATGATAACTGATGAAGGTAACGTTATCCCAATGGCTTGGATTGGGTGAACTGCATAGGTGACATCACTGAAATTATAAATCATAAAGCACACGTATATAGGATAATTAAACACACATTGGTTTGTGCCATTTCATTACTATACAACACAGCACCTATTCACTAGATATGAGGTATTTTTCTTAGTTTACACTTTGGAATGCATGCATATCATTCTCTCCCTCACCAAACGCAATTAAGCGTATAAAGTTACAAACATAAGTTTAGCTACACATTTTACTTTGGATAGGTTTGTAACCGCTGCCCTTTTCACAGATAGTGCTTTGTATGCATTTGTCACATTAATTATAATAGTTGTACCGAATATTTGCTAAAATATCTGGTGATAATATAGCAAGTAACAATATAGCTTATTTAATTGGATAAAAGCCACTTATAAAAGTATAGCATATGCACATGTTTGTTTTATTTTTAATCTCTGATCTCAAAAATGGTTGTCCATGCCCTGACATGAAAAGACATTTCCAGAAAATTAGTGAGTCCATATTGGCCAAGGCAAGTATTATTATTACTCTAAAATAATATTGCTGCAGTATACTGTGTATAACTTTAAAAATGTATCCAAACATAGTTATAAGGCAGAGATACAAAGCTGTAAACTGCTGTAAAAAGCAGTGGCCAGCATCCCATCCTCCATAGAACAAAATTATGTATGTTAATTGTAATGATGTTCTGCGTTACAATTATGGTGGTAAATATTTTTTATATTTTTTTACAGTAGACTGTGCCGATGAGCTTCCCTGGGCAAGATAGTATCACTTCAGTGAATATATCAAGAATGGAGGCAGGGATAGTGTTTGTGAGCTGAACTTGTTTTGAAAAAATACATTGGTGTGATTATTTTGTTCAATATCTTTTCTATGGAAATAATGATAAGTATTGTGGGAAATGATGTGCTAAAGGTAAAATTGTGGACATTTAGCTGTGAAGGGGATACATTTTATGCAATGAGAGGGTAAATCTCAGCAGTGTGATTTGACCAATTAGGGTAATTGAACAGATACGCGTATATGTGTTTTGCTGTGAATTAAGGGTACATATGGTAGTAAAAGTGATGCATTTGCTCCCAATTCAGACTTCTGCCTGTATGTGTATCTCTGTATAAGGCTGGAAATACTCTCTGTTTACACTGAACTTAACTTTTCCGTCTATCGACCTGTATGCAGTACTGAACGGATATAAAGATAAGTTTGGGTCTTAATACGGAAAAGAAAAACACATTTTTCTGTGTATTTTTTTGTTTTGTTTTTTGTTTATGTTTGTTAATTATACACTTCATATTTTGAGATGAATTATTACATTTTGTAACATATCAGAGACTTTGCTCATTATGTTTTCTTCTTTTTTTGGGATCAAGATCTTTATCAATAAATATTCCCTATCTAATGGTAAAGAAACAATAAGCTTCCTTTAACAGATCTCCAGGGTAATATTTTTCTTCAAATGCCTCAGGTAAAACCTTGGTTTGTCTCTTAAATGTAGATTGCTCCATACATTTCCTATGTAACCTTCTTGGTTGATTGTAGTGATTACTTCTGTAAGTCGTCTTCTTTACAGAATGTTTCTGTGATATGTGATCATTGTCCGATTTAAGGGTAATATAAAGAAAATGTGAGATTTGTGAATGGTGCTCATTAATTTTAAATTAAAGGTTTATCATTTAAATTGGTGATCTTAGGCCTGATTCATTAAGGATCTTAAATGAAGAGGTATCTTATTTCAGTCTCCTGGACAAAACCATGTTACAATGCAAGGGGTGCAAACTAGTTTTCTGTTTTGCACATGAGTTAAATACTAACTGTTTTTTCATGTAGCACACACATATCAACTTTAAATTTCAGTGTACAAATAAGCTATCAAGTATTTGTGTGCTACATGAAAACTAATTTGCACCCCTTGCATTGTAACATGGTTTTGTCCAGGAGACTGAGATAAGATACTTCTTCATTTAAGATCCTTAATGAATCAGGCACCTTGTGCTTAATTGAGATTTGTATCACCATCCCAAATAGATCTTCTATGTAACAGGCATAGAACACCAAGGTCGCCCCAAACCCACCTCCACAAACATGGTGCACATTAAACACGGCCATGTATAGGATGGCAAAACTCTAGCCATCTTGAGATTTTGAAAAAAATAAGTATTGTAAAAAATAAAATAATTGAATGAAATGAATAGAATTAAGGTTAAATTCACGCTGAGCCTCCCATCACATCTTCTCCTCCTCCTCAAATGTTTTTCCACTGCCAATATTCCTCCTTTTTGTCATCTTGTATGTCGCATGTGACAAATTTATATTCCATATGATAACATGCGTGTCTTTTATGCACAATCTCAGGAAGGCAGTATGAGGTTGTAAAAAGAAATCCATATTAGATGTTAGTTGTGGAACTGTATACTAGAAATTATAGAGGGACTCAGAGGAGTGACTAGTGCATTTTTGGGAAGTAATAGTAAGTGGATGTGACAGGATGTGTAGTAAAAAGAAAGATATATTTCTCTTTGGAAATTATCCCATTTTGAAAAATAGTGTCTAACAGATCTTTTAATTCCAACTGATCATATGGAAGTAGGATCTTGAAAAAAAAATCTGCATGAGTCAAAATGAACAAGATATATTGATGTAGTGGTCTTTTATTTTGATTATGTTTTATTTTTAAGTAAAAAATATTGCTGTTTTAGACTGACTTCAAAAAATGTGAAATAGATATCAACAAAATTACATATTATATGTTCAGTTGAGATAAAATCAATGACATGGGCTATTGGTAGATTTATTTATACTTTATTTCACTGGATACACAAAATATTTTATAGACCATGGGAGTATGATGACGGAGGCGGTGGAGCTCTGTGTATTGCATCATTTTGGCTTCACCCCCATTGGCGCAATGAAGTAAATGCACCATTTTACCGTGGGAGGGGGCGGGACAAAATTACGCAATTCCCCCAGCATCGTATCATGGAGGCTCCAAATCCTGCCCACTTTATAAGGAAGTGGGCAGATGTAGTACTCTCCCAGACATTCCGGAAGAGTGGGCAAGTATGGTATGGACTAAGGATAGGATGTACAAGAGATTGACCACAGGCCTAGAATATCACTGCTGGCTGTATGAAAGAAAATATGTATTTCATTGTTTGACTCTGTTGGATAATTAATCTTGTTGCTATAAACTGCTGTGAGCATATGGATACCAAGAAGCTCCTAAGCTGTTCTGACCCATTGCCCTATAAATTTAGTGGTCTTGTTTAATTTCTCTGACACATTTATAGTTATCACATCAGAACTACAATAATACATGAATTCGTAATAACTTTGGAAATAGTAAATACAATTTCACATACTTAAATGTATATAACAAATTGATTACGATTGCTGCCTTTTTAGTGTATGTGAATACATGGGCTATTGTTACCAAAATAGTATTCATCTGTTTTTTTTTGCAATTTACAAAATATACACACTGAATAGGTACTGTGATTGTGAATTTTCAGTGCTTATAATCAATTTTGGGGCTAGATATGTGTCAGGCACCGTCCTCGCTTCGCGACCAACTTCCTTTCTAAGAAATTTTCTTCATGTGAGAAAAACTACGGCATTGGGGACAAAGAACTTCTGGCCATCAAGGAGGCATTGGAGACATTACTGGTGGCCTTCTCTTGTTTCCGATGTCCTCAAGTATATACAAGCCTAACATACCTGCGATCGGCATAAAGTTTCCAGACAACCACCTTCTGGTCTTTTACAACCTCTTCCTACTCCAGACACCCCATGGTCCAGCATTTCCATGGATTTTATAACAGAATTACCTCGGAGTCACGGCTACAATACCATTTGGGTGGTGGTGGATCGTTTCTCTAAAATGGCTCACTTTATTCTATGTAAGGGTCTACCTTCTGCATCTGAACTGGATCATCTATTCATAAACAACATATTTCGTCTCCACGGTTGTCCACAAGACATCATCTCAGACCGAGTTATACAGTTTATTTCAAGATTTTGGAGGTCATTTTGTAAGAGTCTGGGGATTGATCTTAAATTCTCCTCCAGTTGCCACCCACGGACAAATGGCCAAACCGAACGGGTAAACCAAGACATGGAAGCCTTCCTACGATGTTATGAACACCAATCATCCTGGAGTGATCTCCTTTGCTGGGCCGAGTATGCACACAATAATCATGTTCATACCTCTACCGGATTCTCGCCTTTCTTCACCGTACTTGGCAGGCATCCTGTTATTCCCAGTCTGGCAAAGGTTCCTATTTCTTCAGTTCCCACAGTTGATACTTTAATTCGCGACTTCTCTCGGATCTGGAGTAGGACTCAAACAAGACTCTTGGAGACCTCTCGATGCTACAAACGATCTGCTGATCATCATTGCAATAATTTGCCGGTATTGCAAGTGGGGGATCACGTTTGGCTATCTACTTGCAATCTCAAACTTCGCGTCCCTTCCATGAAGTTGGCTCCCCAATTCATTGGTCCATATTCCATTTCACAAGTTATCAATCCGGTCTCTTATAAACTACGCTTATCTTCCTCTCTTAAGATCCACAATGCTTTTCATATCTAGTTACTTAAACCATTGGTCATCAATAAATTCTTTAAAGAACCATCTCCTCCCCCTCCTGTCAAGACCTTGAGTGGTGATGAATATGATGTGGAAAATATCATTGAATCCCGTCTCCTTCGAGGTAAGACTCAATTCCTGGTCCATTGAAAGGGCCACGGGCCAGAAGAGAGATCATGGGTCGATAAAGAAGATTTACATGCCCCTTGTTTATTATCTGAATTCATGAAGAGAAGGAGAGAGGGGGGAGTACTGTCAGGCACCGTCCCCGCATATTGACCAAGAAGCGAGGACGACTGCCTGTCACTTCCGGCCGAGGGAGCTCTGTTGTTTGGCAACAGAGAAGCAGTCTCCCCCGGCCATCTGAGTGCCATCTGAGCAGGCACAGTAGTGCGCCCAGTTGCTAGGCAACGGGACACTAGTTTCAGCTTTCGGTCAGCGGTCTGTGACGTCACTGACCTATCAACTCCAGGGCTCCACTATTTAAACCTGACTCTGGCACCATTAGGGTGCCAGAGTATCAGGTCAATTCTTGCCTCTAGCATTCCTACTAGAGATTACTGCTATACCTCCTGACCGGGCTTGTTCTGTGACTACTCTCTTGGATCCTGTTTCTACTTGTATGCTCTCCTGGTTTGACCTCGGCTTCTTTGACAATTCTTTTGGATCTCCCTCGGTACTGCATTGTCCTATTGGCTAGACCCGGTTTGACCTGACCACCCACGTCACTACTACATTGGTAACTGTCTTGGAGAACCGCGACCTGCGCACCTCTTGCAGCGAAGTACAATCCTCCTTGTGGGAGTCCCTGGCGAACACCGGGGGTGTTCGCCTCCCTGTACAGTTGAGCTAATACCAGTTAGTAGCTCCATCCAGCTTACAGTCCTGACAATATGTTTGGGTAATTTTCATATGTGTTAGTATTTTTACATTTTAAGTCATTTGAATTTAAATTCTGCCAAGAGCACTGAGTACATGCTCTAACAGTTCCCTTGCACACGAGTTTAATAATGTAATTATTTTCATTTCAAATTTAGCTATTTTGCCATTGGTCCAGCTTCTTTTGCCAGTGATTCAATGGATCACAATCTAGTGCAAGGCCAATAGGGACATTCTCATCGGCCTCCACCATTTTCTGTGCATAAATTGTTGTATTATGTTGTTCTCAAGTTTCCATGTCAAAGAATGTATACATCATGCCCATCAAAATAGATTCCTTTTTCTTGCCATACATACATTTCTATACCCAAATGAGGAAGTATATGTATTTAATTTTGTATTCCATCAACATTTTCTGTACCACCATTATTTCTCTGACATAATTCCTTTTCTTGCTCTGCGAATATATAAGGGTACATAAGGGTTTGGATAAACATTGTTGGACATCCCCTTTCCTCTATCTATTTGAATATCGTCTTAGATGTCAAACTTGCAATAAGATTTATTATCTGAATATTTAGTCATACACATATAGTGTATTATTTCAGCAAAAATGGCATTTACAGCATACACATTTTTCTGCCAAGAGTACAATACAGTATATTACACAATCTTAAACCCCACCTATTGTGGCATATGTTAGATAATGGATAACAAGGGTACTCAGTTTGTTATCAAACTTGCAATAAGGTACAATATAAAAATATATTCCAAGTCGCCTACTCCATTGTTTTAGCACAAAAAAGCAATGGCCACAATTTAATGTTGGAAAACAAAATGCTTACACCAGTGGTTCCCGAACTTTCTCAGTTCGAGGCCTTAATTTTTCCAAGGCACCCCTAAGCCAAAATAATTACCGGGTAGTCCCGTTTTTTAAGTAGTTGGGTCAAAATAAAGTAAGATGTATTTAGGCCCCTTCACCATCACATTGTGCCCCTTCATCATATCACTGCACCCCTTCACCATAACACTCTGTATCCCCTTCATCAAATCACTGTGTCCCCCTTCGTCATCTCACACTCTGTGTCCCCTTCGCCATCTCACACTCTGTGTCCCCCTTCACCATCTCACACTCTGTGTCCCCCCCTTCAGCATATCATTCTGCCCCCCCTTCAGCATATCACTCTGTCCCCCCCTTCAGCATATCACTCTGTCGCCCCCTTTAGCATCTCACTCTGTCCCCCCCTTCAGCAACTCACTTTGTCCCCCCTTCAGCATCTCACTCTGCCCCCCATCAGCATCTCACTCTGCTCCCCCTTTCAGCGTCTCACTCTGTCCCCCCCTTCAGCATCTCACTCTGTCCCCCCCTACAGCATCTCACTCTGTCCCCCCCTACAGCATCTCACTCTGTGTCCCCCTTCAGCATCTCACTCTGTCCCCCCCTACAGCATCTCACTCTGTGTCCCCCTTCAGTATCTCTCTGTCCCCCCCTTCAGCATCTCACACTCTGTCCCCTTTCACTCTCCGTTCCTTTACTTACCTTCTTCCCTCATTTTGTGCTGTCTTCTTTCCTGATGTCCTCTCTGCTGCTGCTCCTCACTGACACTGTCAGACGTGATGACGTCATGCCCGGCAGTCAGTGAGAACAGTGAGGAGGAGGATCCGGCGCTGGATTGGTAAGTTCTTTTTTTTTTTCTTCTTCTTCTTTTGCGACGGCGGCACCCCTGTGACAGCGCCGCGGCGCACATTTTGGGAATTGCTGGCTTACACCATTGGCTTCACTCCATTATCTTTATTGTGATTGGTGTAATTCTACAGAAGAAATTATTATTTGCTGGTTTGCATTTGATTTTCGGTCTAAAATATTCAGTGATCTCTATTCACGAGTCTGTAGGATGACCGACAGAATATTGCCATAGAAATATAAAAGTACATAGCTTTCATGAATCACATTGAGTAGCATCTCAAGCCACGTTGACATTCATCTTTTGACCTTAATTTTTCTTGTAGCTTACAACAATACACACATCTCTGGCATTAAGGTTATGGCCTATGTTATGTGCTGATCAAAAAATGAATCTTGTTTCTGAAATAATTACATATTTTAAAGTAATAGTGGCTGCCTAGGAACCATATGGCTATAGCACCAAAACCAATTAATGTGCAGCCTATATTGCTGATGTGTGTACTATTTAAATGTCTGAAGTAGCTATTTAAAGTTCATGTCAAGGATATGCTTAATAGTAATCCAGATAAATTGCTGCACTTCCTCATCCTATAATAGGCTTTAATCACAAACAATTAGTCATTTGAAGGATAGAATAATTCACTTACATTATATATTACAGTTTAGGAAACACCATACTTTTTAATCTATCCTAATAAGGTTGAGATGGGAGGTCAGTCTGCATTAAAACTATTAAAACTGTATTAAAACTGTTAAAACTGTATTACATAAAAACTCAAATTGATTCAATAATGTATAGCTATGAAGTTAGATAAAGTCAGTCTTTAATAACACACATTCTTTGTAGTCTGTTAATTGGGGCATATGTATTAAACACATTTTTCATTGAAATCTCCCTAAAACAGCAGTTTTAAGGGAAAAGCCTCATTTAAAGTATCCTGTTAATTCATGACTAGGGCAACACAGTAAATATCATCATCATCACCATTTATTTATATAGCGTCACTGATTCTGCAGTGCTGTACAGAGAACTCACTCACATCAGTCCCTGCCCCATTGGGGCTTACAGTCTAAATTATCTAACACACACACACAGACAGACATACTGACAGACTAGGGTCAATTTGTTAGCAGCCAATTAATCTACCAGTGTGGTTTTTTTGGAGTGTGGGAGGAAACCGGAGCACCCAGAGGAAACCCACTCAAACATGGGGAGAAGGTTCAAACTCCTCACAGATAAGGCCATGGTCGGGAATTGAACTCATGACCCCAGTGCTGTAAGGCAGAAGTGCTAACCACTTAGCCAACATATTTGCATGTGCATATTATGCGGTGCTACATAAATAAGGACCTAAGTGTCTAGTTATTTTCTTTGATAAATGTGGCCCACACAAATAGCAAGGATGTTTGAGCATGTGCACCATATTTCTAAGACATTATAAAGTGGATTTAATTCTGCTGTCTGTCTTCACCTCAGGGTGACAGGCAGAAACAGACACACATTGTTAGCTCTACTTGAACAGTTTACAGGCCCAATGAACTTTGTACAGACAGCATGTGTTGCACTTCTGGCTCTCTTATGCAAGTGTTAAATAAATATAACATTAAAACTTTGTTAACCTATGTGCAGAGAGCACAATCCACATGAACCATTTAAGCAGCAAAGGAGCTTTACCCAATCACTGCTTAACACATGTGAGCTTAATTAACACCTTCACTGCCATTAACTCCTGAGGATTCAGCATAATATGAAATGTATAATAACCACCTTGAGATTATTTATGTCTCTGGCACCATGAAACTTGATATTCAGTAGGAGATAAAAATCTGATAAACATTACGTATTTGTTTAATAAAGTTACTTATAAATTTTAGATGTCTTTTTCTTTAATCTATTTTTGCTCCCTCTTTTGCGTTCAGTCTGCACACCCCTCCTTCACTTCTTCTTGTCTGCAACTTCTTATTTACCCCTTTACTATCTGTCTGCTTCCTTCACGTCTGTCCCAGGTTTCCTGTCTGTTGGTCCTTTTGTTTTCTCTCCCTTGTCACCCATGTGTTCCCTATTTATCTGTCCACCTCAGGTCTTTTGTGTCTGGTTCTGACCTCAGTTCCTACTTTTTTGAGTCAGCTGAAGTACCAGTTTGTTCTAGTGCTGAATTCTCATGGGAGTGTTGTGCAGAGCACAGTATTGCATAGAGTTTAAGATAACTGCTGGTGTTCCTGCTACCTGACATGTTGGTAGATTAAAAAGAAATATGACTCCTCCCACTGTAGATTGGGGGAGTGTAAGGGACAAGTACATCTAAAGTTATCTTCAAATATACCAATGTTTAGGCACAGGTGGAAGACCCACCTAAAATTAAAAACTAGACTGATCAAATGAAGATAATTTGGATAATAATTGTCCAGTTTCAGACTTTGTCCACACTCATAAAGTGAACAGTGACAGATATACAACCACTACTATCACACTTATATGCCTTCATTGATGAGTTAACATTGATTATATATGACAAGACCTTTGCCTTTGTGTTCAAGGCTGTGCTAGAGGAGGAATTGTCAATGTTTGGCTTGCAGAACAGCACCAGTATGTTGGCCATGGGACATAAATACACCCTCACATTTTTAAGAAATCATAATGGCAAAAAACATGTAACCAGTAACAGCTAATTAGCAGCCATACCCTCTTTTGGGATACGACATGGCTGTACCTATTTCCCTTCTAAATCTTTCTGGGGAAATCTGCTGTATGTGCATTGGGCAGTGAGTGAATATCAGTGCTGTAAACAGTGATGCAATACTGATTTCACTAGTTGCAGTGCAAAAAATATCCTAACCTTTCTCTCATTGCTGTCTCATATGTGAAAACAAGAGCTGCAATGTTTACCTTCCTTATTTGAACTCACTTTATTTAACTGGATAAACAAAAAATGTATATGCCAAGGATGTACAAGGGATTGAGCATAGGTCTAGAATATCATCTGACAGTATGAAAGAAAATCTCTATTTCATTGTTTGACTGTGGTATAATATTGATTGTCGTACCTTGATGTGTGCATATGGATACCGCTTTTTATAAGAAGCAACCTGCTGTATTATTAGGAAGCTCTTAAGCTCTTTTTGACCCATCGCACCATAAATCTAGTGGTCCTGTTCCATTTCTCAAGTTTCTAGTTACCACCCCAGAACTTCAATAAAACACGGATTCATAATTAGTTTGGAAATAGTAAGTACAATTTCACATATCCAAATGTATATAAAAAGTTATAAACCTTTAAAAATAAAAGATTTGGGAATTTTTTTATATCTGCTAAAAGTAGATTATACCCATAGGCTTTTAGAGCATAAAGTATCTGCTACGAGGCATAAGACTAGCAAAGCAGGAAAAAAAGCACAGCATGGTTTACCAATATTTAAGATCACTCACTCAACAGTCCCAGTTGGAGAAATCATGTCTGGAGGTTGCAGTGGAGTGTCCATGAAGTATTCTTCGCTTGTCGCCTAAGCCTCAGTCACAGTTTTTGTATATTTCTTTACCCCACCTTTTGATTCTTCTTATACCTTCATTCTGCTGTTTCTTTTGATATGTTCCTTTTTCTGCTCTGCTCCCTTCCCCTCTCACTGATTCCCAGTGTCAGCAGCAAGTGCAAAGTCCACAATTCATAGATCACTCCCCTTTTCTAGTACAGTATTATTCCCACAAGAACCCCTGTGGCTTACAAGAAAAAATGTATTTATTATCCCCATCATCACCATTTATTTATATAGCTCCAGCAAATTCCGTAGCGCTTAACAATTGGTAACAAACACAGTAATAAAACAATACTGGGTAATACAGACAGACAAAGAGGTAATGAGACCTTGATGATATTGTATCTTTTCAAATAAGATATTAGTGCATTCAATTATCATGCATTTGTTTACCTGAACTCTACTTGGAATGTAGTGCAGGGGGGCTGACAAATCATGGCAGTGGTCTATCCAATGCCTTCTAGTTTACAGTTGTATTTTCTTTGACCTTTAATTTTGCAATTTTTATGCTTTGTTTGTCATGTTGCATTAATACAGATAGAATTAAGGAAAAGGGCACTCATAGGGGCCGATTCAATATGGCCATGTTAGTGTAAGAATAACGCGGCACTAACTGTATTACCGTTAATACAATCATTTTAACCTGGAGTTTTGCAGGCTGCGAGCAAAAATCAGTGTTACAATTACTGTACTAACGGTAATAATGCGCACTATTACTATTAATAGTGTGCAGGCCGCGTTAATTTCGGCAGTAATGCAGCCAATTGAATTCCTCCCCATAGTCTAGTATTTTAGATACCATTTGTGACAGGATGGACCTCCTATGCTACCCTATCCGTGTGTTACTGGGGACCTACTGGGCTTGCCTTGCCACTGTTCCCTTTCTTTATCCCAAATTGTGCCTCTCTAACCATAGTGGGAGGGTCCTGCTGCCACCACTAAGCTCTTTCGTCGGCACCTAGAACCGGATCCTTCTGGGTAACTTTTGCTGCTAGTGTACCCCCTTGCTGTGCACCTGGGCTGGTACCCCTGACCTCTTCCTTTAGATCAGTATTGCTATGGATGGTTCCCCCTGTCCTATCCCACTGGCCAGAGCTGCAAGGTAGTGCCACAGCATTGGCAGGGCTGCCAAGAGGAATTCAGGGCCCCGGTACAACAAATTCACGGGGCCCCCATTATAGTCGAGTATGCTAAAAAAATTTGCACCACCTTACGGCAGCGCTGAATTTTTCAGAGATGTGGTCATGCATTTGGGGGCATGGCAAATTTGACATGGGGGCGGGGTTAATACATCAAAATCACTAGGCTCTGAATTCGCCGTAGCGTCACATATGTCCAAGCACTCCTGACTTTCAGGACATCTAGCACCACAGTGTAGCATAGAAAGAATGCAGTGTGTACACAAAGAGTTCAGTCTGGGCCTGCACCTTACATTGGGCAGAACACTCACCAAAAATTGGCATTGTCCCTACTAGAATCACAACATTTCACATACTGTCCTGCTCTCTCCTACCTGTTCTTCTCACTTTCACCACCTGTGGCTGCAGGTTTCTTTAGTTGCGTCTTGTCTGGATCCTGGAATGCTGGGGGCCCTATTTGGAAAAAAAATGGCTACATTTAGATAATTCCAAACAACCCTGGCGTTAAATCAATACCACCCACGATTAATAATTAGGCCTTTCTCCAGCTCCAACATTACAATAATGTGCCCCTTCATCATCGGTCATCGCCATGCCGTATGATCACATTGTGCCCTCCATGCTGCTTTTGCCCCCTTCACCTGGCTCCCCTTCATCACACTATACTATGCTGCTCCCCCCCTTTTTCAATCCCACTGTGCCATGCCTCCCCCATTTTTAACCCCATTGTGCCATGCTGCCCCCCTGTTTTTTAACCCCACTGTGCCATGCTGCCCCATTTTTTTAACCCCTCTGTGCCATGCTGCCCCCCCCCCCCCCGTTTTTTAACCCCACTGTGCCATGCTGCCCCACGTTTTTTAACCCCACTGTGCCATGCTGCCCCCCTTTTTTTAACCCCACTGTGCCATGCTACCCCCGTTTTAAACCCCACTGTGCCATGCTGCCTCCGTTTTTTAACCCCACTGTGCCATGCTGCCCCCTGTTTTTTTAACCCCTCTGTGCCATGCTGCCCCCTGTTTTTTAACCCCTTTGTGCCATGCCACTCCGTTTTTTAACCCCTTTGTGCCATGCCCCCCCCTCATTTTTTAACCCCTCTGTGTCATTCCCCCCCTCATTTTTTAACCCGTGTGTGCCATGCAGCCCCGTTTTTTAACCCCTTTGTGCCATGCCCCCCCTCGTTTTTCAACCCCTTTGTGCCATGCACCCCCGTTTTTTAACCCCTCTGTGTCATGCTGCCCCCCCGTTTTTTAACCCCTATGTGCCATGCCCCCCCTCGTTTTTTAACCCCTTTGTGCCATGCCCCCCCGTTTTTTAACCCCTCTGTGCAATGCCCCCCCCTGTTTATTAACCCCTCTGTGCCATGCCCCCCTAGTTTTTTAACCCCTTTGCACCATGCCCCCCCATTTTTTAACCCCTCTGTGCCATTCCCCCCCGGTTTTTAACCCCTCTGCCCCATGCCCCCCAGGTTTTTAACCCCTTTGTGCCATGCACCCCCATTTTTTAACCCCTCTGTGTCATGCTGCCCCCCTATTTTTTAACCCCTCTGTGCCATGCCCCCCTCATTTTTTAACCCCTTTGTGCCATCGCCCCCCTGTTTGTTAACCCCTTTGTGCCATGCCCCCCTCATTTTTCAACCCCTTTTTGCCATGCCCCCCCCCCATTTTTAACCCCATTTTCCTCCCTTTACTTACCTTTTCCTTTTCTTCTCTCTTCTTTCTTGGTCCTCTCTGCTCCTCTCTGCTCCATTCAGACTTCAGTTTGAATGGAGCAGAGAGGAGGGACGCCAACGCCGCGATCACGTGAGTATGTTTATTTTTTTAGCTACCCTGCTCCCTCCACCAACAACCGAGCCCCCCCCCCCACCCCCGGCAAAAAAATAATAATTTAGTTTTTAAAAAAAAGAAATTGTTTTAAAAAATTGTCGGCGTCAGGGCCCAGGCTGGGCCCCCTGGCATGCCCGGGCCTGGGTGTTTAGTACCCGCTCCCCCCCCTCTCGGCGGCCATGAGCATTGGTACTGGAATGCTGGATCCCAACCTCAGAACAGCCGGATAACGGATTAGATTGGTCTAATCTGTAGATCACCGAAGTTGCCACAGGTAAGTAGGCATCAAAATGGGATCTAGAAGCAGTGATGTTCTATTAGCTCAAGTGTTCTAATAAGGACAGCTACATTAACTAGTTTAAGGTACTAGTGTTCTCCAGAAGTACAGATGGTATAAGACTACATTGTTAAACAGTGCTCGTTTTTATACAGTTTTGACACAGACCGACAGGGGGTAACCCAGCCCTCTTTTCCGACCAAGCACCAAAAAGTCTGAAATTTTTAATTCAAAGATTAACATCAGGATATGAGATGTTCTTTAATCTTGAATTTTAAATGCAATTTACACTAATCTGTGATATCGTAAATCACATTGTTCAGACATTTCCTTTCACTTTAACAAGGAAGGATAACAGGTAACGACTCCCTGCTGTGCTTTTTTTTTATAAAAATTGTTATCTGCCGGACCAAAAGAAAACAAAATATAGTTTCCTGTGTTTGCAGTCCAATTTGCTGTCAGCTGTATATCCAGTCTTGTGATTTGTCCTGGTCAGCTGTGAGATATCTACACAGACAAGCTGAAAAAATACTGATATCTGGTACGCATACATCTGCACAAGTGTGTCCTGGTTTATGAGTGTTTCACATATATGATATGGAAATATTGCAAGTTCTGTCACTATAAGAAAATAAGCTCTGTATACCTGGTACACTCCTACCCTCATTATTGGGTGCACTATATTTTGTTTTCTTTTGGTGTCCTCTACACTGGTTTTTGGGTCCTATTGTGGATTCATGTGTGATCCCAATATTATATCAATATACTACACTATTGTGCGCCTCCTCCATTTCTTTTCTACATATATATATATATATATATATATATGTATTGTGGCAAGAGCCCGCTACTGCTGCAGCACACGCGAACAACTTCTTCTTTTTATGCAGCTTTATTGTCAGGATGGTTAAAACGTATTTGACACCGTATGACTTTCACAGCAATTATGGAGACCCTAAACACTAGCTAGACATAGACCAGCTCTCTCAAGACCAGCCAGCTTCTCCAGCGTTGGTCTCAGTGAACAAATGACACAATCCAGCTTTTATACATGATACTCCTCCCCCAGCCTTAGCTTGATGGGCAGGTGACACACCCACCTTCTCTTTAAGAGGAAACTCCCATCACAGGCTCTGTTTGCACTAACAGACACACCCTGTCTGTTTGTTGAGAGGAAGGAGCTTTCAAATCATGTAAGTTAACCAAACTTTAAACTACACATAAGTTTTTACCTGGTTTAACCTCAATCTAGGTGCATAACTGCGCCAACGTTTTATTCTGCTTGTATGCTTTCTCTGCATCTTGTCAGATAAATGCCTCCCTTTGTTACATATCCCTCCCCCTAGCATCTCCAAGTAGGGGGGCGTGGACTTCGCGAGGAGCGCATATTTTCATGACAATGCATCTGCATTCTTGTGCAGAATCCAAGGTCTATGTTCTATTGAGAACTTGAAAGGTTGCAGTGCCAAGAACCAGCGGGTTACCTTGGCATTTACCTCCCGCTTGTTCTGCATCCATCTCAATGGTGCATGATCTGTTATTAAGGTGAACTTTCTGCCTAGGAGATAATAGCGCAGAGCTTCTGTAGCCCATTTTATGGCAAGACATTCTTTCTCCACAGTGGCATATTTTTGTTCCCTTGGAAGCAACTTACGACTTAGGTACAGGACAGGATTTTCTACTCCATTCTTCTCCTGTGACAAGACTGTTCCTAAGCCAACACCAGAAGCATCAGTTAAAATCCGGTGCTTGTAGAACTGGAAAGGAACAAAGAGCTAACCGAAGATCAGACCAAGCAGTTTCTGCAGAGTCAGACCAGGTTAAGCTATCTGGACAACTTTTTTTTAACATATCCGTTAGTGGAGCAGCTCTAGTGGCGAAGTGGCTTAGAAACCGCCTGTAGTAACCTACTAAGCCTAGAAAGGTTCTTAACTGCGATTTTTTTTCTGGTCTTGCCCAATTTTTGACTGCCTTCACTTTGTCTAGCTGGGGTTTTACACGCCCTCGACCAACAACCTACCCAAAATATTTGGCTTCTCTCATGGCTATGGCACATTTCTCCGGGTAAGCTGTTAATCCTGCTGACCTTAAGGAAGCTAAGACCGCCTCAACTAAATGTGATCCCCAGTCTGGGGTATAAATCACTATATCGTCCAAGTAAGCAGCTGCATAAGCTATGTGAGGTCGTAGCAATTTATTCATGGCCCTTTGGAAGGTGGCAGGTGCCCCATGCAACCCAAAGGGTAGGACTTTATATTGATAGAGACCATTAGGGGTGGAAAATGCAGTCTTTGGCTTGGCCGTGGAAGTCAGGGGAACTTGCCAATAACCCTTTGTTAGATCATGAGTTGTCAAATAGTTGCTACCAGCAAGGTTTTCCACCAGTTCATCCACACGTGGCATCGGATAGGCATCAAACTGCGACATACTGTTTAGGCGCCTAAAGTCATTGCAGAACCTAATTGTCCCATTGGGTTTTGGAACAAGCACAATGGGACTATTCCACTCACTAGTGGACTCTTCAATCACATCTAACTGGAGCATCTTCTCGATCTCCTTTTTTACGTCCACCCGTCTGGCTTCTGGAATACGATATGGCTTCTGCTTTACAATGACTCCTGGTGGAGTGACAATGTCGTGTTTGATTAAGGTAGTGCGCCCAGGGAGGGAAGAGAAGACATCCCTGTTCCGGCGAATGATTTCTTCAGTCTGTTGTCTCTGCTTAACAGACAATGCTGGCTCTATGGGCAGTTCAGACTTTTCAATGGCAGTACTCACTACCTGAGGAGAGGTTTCCTCATCATGCCAAGGTTTAAGGAGGTTAACATGATATATTTGCTCCTCCCTTCTTCTACCTAACTGGCGGACTCTGTAATTGACAGGACCGACAGCCTCTAGAACTTCATATAGCCCCTGCCAATGGGCGAAAAGTTTGCTTTCCTGGGTAGGAACCAGTACTAGGACCTTGTCCCCAGGCTTAAAAGATCGAACAACAGCACTTTTGTCATAACTTTTCTTCTGTCGTTGCTGAGCCTCTTTTACATGTTGCTGCACAATGGGCCCTATCTTTCCTAGCCTCTCATACATTTGGGACACAAATTGTACCAGATTTCGCTCCCTGGGACCTTGCTGCTCCCACCCTTCTTTTAACATATCCAAGATACCCCTGGGCTGTCTCCCAAACAATAACTCAAAGGGACTAAACCCTGTTGAAGCTTGAGGTACCTCACGGATGTCAAACATCAAATAGGGAATAAGAGTGTCCCAATCTTTTTTCTCTTGAGCCACTGCTTTCCTGAGCATGTGCTTGAATGTGCGGTTAAAGTGTTTCACCAAGCCATCTGTTTGTGGATGGTACACGGAGGTATGAAGCGCCGTAACCCCTAGCTACTGGCACATGTCCTTAATCAGTTTAGACATGAATGGAGTACCCTGATCTGTGAGAATTTCTTTGGGTATTCCCAAGCGTGTAAACATCAATACAAGTTCTCCAGCTATGGTGCTGGACTTTATGTTTCGAAGGGGAATTGCCTCTGGATACCTGGTTGCATAGTCAAGCGCCACTAGTATATATTGGTGCCCACGTGCGGATTTTTCCAGTGGCCCCACAAGGTCCATAGCTATCTGTTCAAAGGGAACTTGTACTATTGGTATTGGAATGAGAGGTGCCCTGTACATGGGTTTGGGACAGGTTCTCTGACAAATGGGACAGGACCGGCAATACTTTTTCACTGCCATGTGTACACCGGGCCAGTAAAACCTAAGCAGAATTCGTTCCCGTATTTTATCCTCCCCTAGGTGTCCCCCACAGACATGTGTGTGTGCTGCTTTTAACACTAGGGGTACATGGACCTGAGGAACCATTAATTGTTCTTCTTTTTCCCCCTGTACAATAGCAACTCTATACAGGAAATTATTTTTGACAATAAAATAGGTTATACCTTCTGCAGGCTGGGCAGCTTTCGCTACCCCATTTACCTCAGTCACACTTTTAAAGGCATGTTCCAAAGTGGCATCATTAAGTTGGTCCCGAGCAAACTCCTGCAGAGGAAACAAAATTGGTATTGCGGACCAATCCGTATCCTCACTGACAGGCGGGGTGGGCTCATCTGCGACATCACCGACCAATGCTAGTTTGGACTGTCCATGTTTTCCCGCAGGTGGATGCTTTTGTGGAACTCCTGCTGTGACTCCCAGGATGGCATTCCGGTTTGGCGGTTCCCAAAGATCGATGCCCAGATGTTGTGGATTCTTAGGCGGTTCCTTTAAGACCGGGCTTCCAACCGTTGCATCAGTTGCCGGCATGTCCGGCCGGATCCGCTCACCGAGGACCTCATTAAACAGTGGGAAGTCTCGCCCCAAAATGAGTGGATATGGGAGTTTAGGTGCTATGGCAGCTACCACTATAACGGTTTTGTCTTTGAGTGTGACTGGTAGCATTGTTCTTTCATACTCCTCTGTCGTGCCATGTACGCAAAGACCCTTCACTTTGGGCAACCGAGAAGTTATGGTTTCGGGTAAGGCAGGGCTGGAAACCAATGAAAGTTCACTACCCGAGTCAACCAAGGCCAAAACAAGGTTTTGGTTGATTAGCACAGTCACCTGGAACAAACAAGGACTTCCTGATGTGGGACTCGTGGTAAAACAGCTTGGAAAAGCAGGCCCAATATGTGCCACTGAACAGTCCATGGGTTCCTGTAGTTTAGGACACTCTGCCTTAAAGTGGCCTGGCTCACCACACTCAAAACACTTCAGATTAGACAGCTTTGCACCTGGCCCTCTGTCCGTAGCAGTTTTGCCATTGGGCCCTGTAGCAAGCATTGTCAAACCTGGCTTTTGGCGTGGCAGCGGCTTTGGCACGAATGCAGGTTTTTTAGTCATTTGCTGTAGCGCACAAAACCTTTCTACCACGGTGGCAAGCTCTTCATAAGTTTGTGGGTCTGATTGCAGAACCCACCTTTGCAAATCGCGGTTCAGCCCCCGGATGCAGTGATCTATCGCCAGAACTTCAATTATCCGAGAAGGCTGTTGAATTAATTTCCAGAATAAATAAATATTGTCCAGTCCAATTGTAGATTTTGCAATAAAAAGAGATTTACTTAATTTTAAGTTACATAGTTACCATACAGGAGACAGACCAGGATTCTAAGCAGAATGCCCTGCACTCAATTGACTGCAGGTCAATTTAAAAACTTTTACAATGGTGGGTGTGTTTACAAAATGATGTCATCACAGAGGTCAATGGCTTACAATGAATCACGGATCTACTTTCTCAGAAGAGATATTTGCACAAGATATAGTTCCTAGCCTTTTCACAGTATTATACCAGCAATTCCTCAATATAATAATATGTATTATAACAATAATATATAATAATATTGCAAATCAGGTTGCTGACACTAAATGTTATTATTATTATTATTATTATTATTATTATTATTATTATATATACAACATCAACAGTCCACTCTCTTGTAGTACCCAAAACTACAATAATTTTAAAAAGTGTATTAATAATAATAATAAAAAATTCTTCCTTTGATTTGACCATCTAGTGCTTAACTCAATTTGTCCCAACCTAAGTATGACCCTTCAACTGTACCAGATGTTTCTACTAGTGTGTATTTTGACCATTGATTATTCTATCAATTTCCATTTTTGTTTATCTGTTCAACCAGTGAGATATGCTCAATATATCATCCCAAATCTAATCTCTAAACTAATGAATTTCTTTTAAATTTGTGGATTGAACAAAGAAATGAACTGGACTTCACTTTCTACCTTTTTAAAACCTTAACAGCATATTCAGAATCACTCTCAAAAGCTAAGGTGCATGCTATCTTTCTTAAAACAATGAAATCAATACATTTTTCTTAAGGTAATAAAACAATAAACTAACTTTAACCCTTCTAAACAATCTTACTTCTATCCCTCACCTAATTTACACTGTTCACAATATATATATATCCAATACTATGTTATATGATGACCAGTATAAATCCGGATGTAATCACATAATGTAAAGACATAATGATAACCTTCTGAACTAAATTGCAATAAAACATCAAGATATGACAACCTACTTAACATTTTCTAAATCTATTATACAGCAAAACATTTTTCTGATCAGGTCTACATAATTAATCCTTTACTTCATATATATACCACTAGACTATAAAAATCTAGTGTACTATACACATACGTTTTCACAAATCCCACACCCTACATAAATGACGAGACATTCTAAAAGACAGTAATCTGTGCGTGCAATATCCCAAGTGACAAAGGTGCAATCAGATATCTACTCAATAATTTCTAATGCAAATATGGATTGTCCAGAATGTGTCCGTGTGCATTTTGTTGACTATTGTTGACTCAAAGATATACATATAATCCAATTTTGAAATTAGTTGTGGTAATACAGATACATTTTTACAATTCACGGTAATCTTTGACTATAGGAGAAGAGACAAAATGTCTTCCAGCTCATTCCACTATGCAGAGATCAAACAAAAACATCTGCCTTATTTTGCTTCTGACACCAGGCTAACCTCTGGATAGTGAAACACAAAATTGAACAACTCCTAATTAGGCTATATCTTATCCCTGTCAAAAACGTCTAAGAGAATATTTTCTTTCATTGTTGTGACATCATGATGTCAATCTTTGGCAAGGTAAGATGGAGTCTTGTCATTAGTCCAAAAATCGCAGATTGTAGCATCTTCTTATCACAACTTTTTAAATCCCCCCCCCCTTTTCCTCCTAATATCTATTGGGGAGGATAAAAACAAACAACCAAACAAGGATTTCTGCTGCTGACCTGTGAAAACAAATTTATATATAATAGAGAGAAAATATGAGAATTCATAATACACATTATTCCATTACACATTACACTAATATCATTTTCCAAGGACATGCATACTATATATATGGATTTTTCATTTAGAACATTTGATAATGACCGTTCCCCTACAATCTGTTTTATAAACAGTTTAACATTGTGGGGCGTATTCAATTGTCAGCGTTAACGCTGCAAAACGAGCGCTCGAAAAATATTAGCATTTATACGGTAATATTGCGCGTAATTATCGTTCATACTGTAATTTACTCGCTCAATTTCAGCTCGCTGCTCAGGGAGCTGCGAGCTGAAATTGAGCGAGTAATTACCGTATAAACGGTAATATTTTTCGAGCGCTCGTTTTGCAGCGTTAACGCTGACAATTGATTACGTCCCTAAGCATTTTCCAATAACTCATAAATAATCCTTACGCACTAAACGCTGGCGCAACTATATTTTGTTTTAAATGTCATCATGTTGCCATATTTCTAAACATTCATTTTTCTCTAGGTTGCAACTCACATGAGTTGATTCTACATATTAGCATTTACAATTTTTGTAATATTCACTTTTGTAATTACTGTTATCCCCTCTTTACCTGTAGCCATGCTTTGTGTACTTAACCCAGATGTCCCAACTTCCTGATGGTCAACCATAGTTTTGGGGCTGAGCCGTGAACTGCTCCTCACCTCTGCTCTGGTCGGCCACTTTGGCTGTGGAGCATAAAGGTATTGGCGGATGCATACTGCCAAAAATTTAAACACGCAATTATGTTTAAGTCACAATTTTATTTTTTTTAACATAAAATACAAATTTGATCTATATAATTTTTTTGTATTTTGTTTAAACTTTACAGCTTGTGCTCACTTCATTTCGCTGCGCTACCTTTCGCTTTGCACCAGAGCCGGATTTAGACCTCATGGGGCCCTAGGCAAGATATTGGTTTGGGCCCCCCTTCACACACACATAATACACACACAGTGGCCCCTCACACACATAATACGCACACAGTGGCCCCTTACACACACACACATATATAATACACACACAGTGGCCCCTCACACACACACACACACACACACATAATACACACACAGTGGCCCCTCACACACACACACACACACACACACATAATATACACACACTATAGCAATATACTTCAACCCCCCCAACTTACCTTTTTCCGTCCAGGAGCTGTGCACTCTTCACACACGGAACGTCACCTGTCATGTAGTGCATGTCCCATGTGACACAGAAGAGGGAGGGAGGAGACCAGCCACCACACTAGCCCCCAGGGGAGGGCTGGCAGACTTTGGCCCGGGGAGCAATCACACAGCACTGGCCCATAAGTAGCGACCCATCCTTAAAGTTTGGTTTTCAGTACAATATATACAGCACCTTTTGTTTTTTACATACCTGGCTTATTATAATGGGGTATTTATATAAATATTTCTTATTTTATCCTGCTAATAACATCCTAATATTAATAGTAATGGGATCAACAAATAAACATTCATAGTATGCCGCACAGTAGTATACCCAGTTCATATTATGCCATAAAGTAGTGCCTCCAATTGATATTATGCAACAATAGTGCCCCCAAATCATATTATGTTATACAGTGCCCTTAATTCATATTATGCCACACAGTACTTGCTTCCAATTCAAGACTGGATGGGTAAAAAGTATTCAAATATAGATTGCACATAAGAAAATATATTAACATACCTGATTATGGCATCTATTAACCTGTGTTCTAATCTACTACTGGGCACGTTGGGCGAGGAGGGGTCACAGCTGACAGCACATTGATTCGTCATCTTGCGAGCTCCTCTGCGAGAGGAGCTGACACAGATGCCAAAGTTGGACATCACAGCACCGCATCAAGCGCACAATCCCCTCTGAGAAACACTCTAACTGTATACTTTACAGCCTAGCTCTGTGCACATTTGCAAAAGCCACCAGTCTATCATACATAGCAAAACAAAAACCTGGCAAACAAAAAAAAAAATTTAAGTAGATGCAATGACATAAAAAACAGCCAGTTTCATTTTTTATGCTCATGTATACTGCTCCCAGCCATCATTAGTGATCTTATGACTGCCTTTGTATTATTCACATTTATGCAGCAAAGTGTTATAAATGCCAATTTGTACAAGCAGTAGCTTTTATAGTGCAAACACCATAAATTGTGCTTGTCTGTTACTTAGAATAGGATCGTTTTACATCTGATTCATTAATGCTCCAAACTAATATCAACATTCACTTTTTATACAACACTATCCAGCATCTTAATTCTATATGCACTTTTAGTGGGGGTATACATATTTATAAAAGTGAGTTAGGTGGCTTTTGTGTAAGTGACCTTTAAGGAAAATGCACATCATTCCTTTATGTAACATTCTGCCATCAGACATTGTATTATTCAGTGTTCCTTCTACCTATACCATTTTGATAAATTTAATAGAGGAACAACAGGAAAATTATCTTCAGTGTCCACTGATCTAACCAGGTTTTCCATGGCTAGGTACTCACCTCGCTCTTTTCAGGGCTAGATCTATTGACACTGCCGCTGCGGTCCGTTCTTGCACATGCAGATCACGCAATTAGTGGAAAGGGAGTCTTCGGTTACAGCAATCCCTCACCACTCAACATGCACCCGGCAGCAGCGGAGGGGGGGAGATACTAGAAGGAGTTAATGATCAGGAAGAGGAGGGACGGATCTCCGTGCGGCTTGCATGTAGTAAGGTAGCTGGATCCTAGGGAGGAGCTAGCCACCTGCAGGCCAATCAATAACGGTGCCCCGGCCCAAAATGGTCTTTGGCTGTCTGGCTTGTGCCCCCCTGCTAGCCCCTCCCCCGACTCACGGCACCCCCCCCCCCACCACGAGTCGCGGGGGGGGATGTTGTGCCGCGAGTCGGGGGAGGGGCCACAATTATTTTTTTTATTATATTTCCTTTTGTCCCCCCCTTCTGGGCCCCCTGAGAGGCGCTAGGCCCTAGGCAGGTGCCTAGGTTGCCTAGTGGTAAATCCGGCCCTGCTTTGCACGCTATCCTGCTCCATGCCCCTTTGAAGTTGCCACAGATTTAAACAGTCATCATTTTCAATTCTCACTTTTGTTGATTAAATCAACCGTACATTATCTCTAACATTATTCAACACCTCTGAATTAAAACTCCCTATTGTTGGGAAAGGCCTAGCACAATCTTTGGTCATCTTGACCCACTTGTCGCAATATGCCATTGCATATGCACCATATTTCCTACACATAAGAAATCTTGCTGAACCAATAGGCCCTTCCTTAGGCAGTACATCGACCATCTCTAGCGTATGCTTAGCACCCATGTTGAACAGTACTAATATCTATGTGGACCACAAATATACCGCAATACTTTGTCTCTTCCACAAACACTTTCAACCCTGTTGCTACAATCAATCTACCACTAGAGATCTCTAATGGCCGCGGACGTATTTCCGCTAGCCGCGTCCACTCGCTTCTTCTCGCACCAGGTGAGGACCCCTAACACAGAAATATCACTGTGGGCCCTAGGGCTATCAGCTCCTCGATACGCCGGCTCTACCACAAAATCTGTTGAGTTTATTATCGCTGGTAGCACAAAGTCGATACAATCAACATGCCTTTCCAGTATAATTCCTCCAAGCCGCTCTCCCAATTCACACTCACGGTTGTCCTTACCATGCGGTCAGATCGCACCACCTACTAATACTAATTATCAGTAAACCATGCAATCTATTGGGTGCGCTTGGCGAAAACCTCCTAGTTTTCGCCTTCGGTATATCTGCCTAATATACCGTTCACCAGTTGGGCACCTGCCTCGTCAGACAGCAACTGACACTCTATTCAACAATAGATCACAACTTTAGTGTATTTAAATCACAAAATCACACAACATACACCTTTTCTGCACAGAAAATCAAAAAGTTCCCAACAATAGTAATAACGTTTCAGAGGCTTTCACAAGTGATTATATTATGCGTATATAACAACTATCAAAACGATTGTTTAAACACGTGGCAATACAGGAACACAATATGCGTTTGCTAAGCAAACAAACCAATGCTGTATATAACAATCGCATTAGGACTATTTATACCAATATTACCGCTGTCCCTTTAGCACCAACACCTCTGATAGACTCTCAAAGCAGGAATTCGGTTAATCAACACAAGATTTAATAACAGTATAGAACGATATTTTCTTACCTCATCCACTCTCTGTGGATAAATCGAATTCCCCAGGTCCCCAAAGTAGGGGAGGTTTAAAATAAATTTCATTCAACCATATAGATCAAACCCCAGTTGAGTTGTTAGAGTGCCCCTATTTACAACATGATTAATTTTAATTCCTAATTCCCAATTTAACTATAAATCAAAGGTTCTGTCATTATCAAACATTTATAATTATTTAATATTTTCATAAGCAGCTTCATTCTAAAACATATCCGGAAATTACTCAAGGGAAAGGAGAGAGAACAGAAAAAAACAAATAAAAATCAACATAATTTTGACATTTCCTGTGATTTCCAACTGATATGCACCATCTTACTATACCTGTTTTTTTTTACAAACTACCAAATTTTATAAAATAGCAAAATATATATATATATTCAATTAGTCTTTTCCTTTTAATCATTAACACACTTGCCCATATGCTTTGTTCAGATAATAGTTCTATCAATATATCTTTAAAATCACACTAGTATACTGCATTCATACATCTCATATATTCATATGTATCAGGCATATCACAAATTCTGTATCGCTGCACAATTTGTTATTTCTTAAATCTATGTGCTTAAACCTTAAAATTAACTAGATCAACAAAAATGATTTCTGAAAAAATTATAAATATCCACTAATACATATCCACTTATTTCTAGCAAATGTACCTATATCAGTGGTTATTTAAATTTGACTAAAAAATCAATATAAATTCTATTGATAAAGAAAGATGTCCAAATTCAGTATACAGTATACTTTTATCAATTCATTTCCTAGTAATATTCAAGCAAAGCATTTTTTTTTAAAGTAATAGTCCTTAAATCCTGTAGGTGTGCCTAATTGAAGTGTGAGAAAAAAACATTAATAAAATATAATCAGTATTTTATAACAATTTGAACTATATGTTTCAAACTAGATTAAATTACTTGTTTTTTAAAAAAACAAATAACTTAAGAGCTTGTGGCCTGTAAAAAGAAATTAACATTTAGCATTGAATCCCACCCTGTTTGGCTCTCCTGGGAACAAAGAATGAATAGGTTAATGTTAATTAAGTTAGCAAAGAAAAACAAAAGATACCTTGTAACTTAATGTATATGCACAGCCTTTTGTAAGCATCCACAAACATATGTTAAATACTTAGGTGTGGAAGGAAATGTTCCCATGAGAAAATGGACTTCATTAACATTGAAATAGACAGTAGACTAAAATCTTAATAATAAAATAAGTTTTAAGTAAAACAATTTAAAATCTTGGAAAATGCTTTTATCAGATATGTTAGTAAAAGCTTGTTAATTTAAGACTAAACAAGACTTCATAATATTATTCTCTTACTGTATGTCTATATCTATTATTTCACACTTGCATACAGGTGACTATCTGTTCATTTCTTGGATATAATCTACCAAAAACTTTATATAATTGTTTATTAATATTTTAGTATCTTTCTAAATGTAAACAGTACAATCGGTGCGCACAGTTAAAAAGTCAATTAGTTCTTCCACGTGCTGACAATAGATCTTGTATTCCACGATAATTCAAACACCAGTAGAATGTATTCTACGCGTCCTTCCCTTCTTCCACCCGATCTCCACGGGGGAACAGCAACAATTCTACAATATCAAATAGACAGGGGCGCTTCCATGGTGTATTAACCAAGTAAAATGTTTTATTCAAAACAATAAAATGCACGTACCAGAATATAAAAGTTTTCAGGCATTGAACATTAACACGGCAGGCATCAGCTCAATATAGCTCTTAAATGTATCCACCGTCACCTCTACGCGTTTCATCACAAGGACTTCGTCCTGACGAAGTCCTTGTGATGAAACGCGTAGAGGTGACGGTGGATACATTTAAGAGCTATATTGAGCTGATGCCTGCCGTGTTAATGTTCAATGCCTGAAAACTTTTATATTCTGGTACGTGCATTTTATTGTTTTGAATAAAACATTTTACTTGGTTAATCTTTCTAAATGTATTTATATTTATAGTCACTAGTACGCTTGCAAAATCATAGTTATACAACTTACAACACAAATCTATGAAGAGATATTGTAATTACTTAAAGTGTATTTAATAAACTAATTAGCTGGAATCCTTGGCCTCTGTAACAACAAAAGAATACATTTTTAGTTATAAAAGAGTTTTTCTAATCAAATGTTAAACAGATGCAGTATTCAAGCTATCTGTTCATTCATAAACATTCCATTGTGAGTTTCTGAAAAAAAAACCCTCAGGAAAAAAACAAAAAGTGGCTGGGAATAGTCCGGCCCTATTCAATGGTCTGCATTATCTGTTTATACAGTAAACATATCCTTTTCTGAAGAACAATGCTATTGAATACTAAGAACAAAGATATGCAGATTACTCATTTATGATTCCAACTGCCAGTTTAAAATTTTAAATGAACAATACAAGTTTTATTTACATTGTACTGACCCTCCACAGGCAACATAATTCTCTTTCTAAGTTACAAAAAAACAACTTTTTCTATTTTTATTTTCTTTTTTTAGATTTTAAACACAGGTCTGCAAAGTTCTCCTGTAAGCCTGCTAACTATGAGTTCATTTTCAGACTTCTTTGAAACTAGACACAGAAAAAAAACGTTTTAAATTACTTAGTTTCTTAATCTATTACAAATCTCCTAATTAACTACAGTTTTGATGTCACAACTCTACTTCTCATTTCTATAAAACACTTTACAATATATATATATATATATATATATATATATATATATATATATATCTTTATCAAACATGTCAACAAAAGGAAACGTTTTTCATATACTATACAATATATTATTGCATGAACACCACGCTTGACTTTAAAATGGCCGATCCATGTGGCATTTTACACAGCAGCCATTTTAAGATTCCCATTTTAAGCAGCAGGCTATTGGTATGATGCAACAATATACATTTAACACATTACTTTCAAATTTACAGAGGCCTGAAAATATACATTAAATCAAATAGTACAGTTTTCTCAATTGGCATGCTTAAATAAGATACCTATTTTTCTATATTTATATAACCAACTTAATATTAGATTTGCGACAGCATGAGAAAATTCATATAAAACTACATTTAAACTTACATTTTTACAGCAAAATCTACAATTGAAATAGCTATTTCAGGACAAAAGTTTACTTCAGTGTCCCAGAATTCATTTTAGCAACTTTCAACTAATGGACAAGCCTTCAGCTCTTCAACAAATAAAACAATTTCTTACCATTTTCCTTATTCCACTCTCTTGTTGATATGCTAAGGTTTGTCCATAGCAGAAAGATTGAAAAATCCGATCAGAGCCCCCATCTTGTTGAATTAATTTCCAGAATAAATAAATATTGTCCAGTCCAATTGTAGATTTTGCAATAAAAAGAGATCTACTTCATTTTTAGTTCTTAAGTTACATAGTTACCATACAGGAGACAGACCAGGATTCTTAGCAGAATGCCCTGCACTCAATTGACTGCAGGTCAATTTAAAAACTTTTACAATGATGGGTGTGTTTACAAAATGATGTCATCACAGAGGTCAATGGCTTACAATGAATCACAGATCTACTTTCTCAGAAGAGATATTTGCACAAGATATAGTTCCTAGCCTTTTCACAGTTTTATACCAGCAATTCCTCAATATAATAATATGTATTATAACAATAATATATAATAATATTGCAAATCAGGTTGCTGACACTAAATGTTATTATTATTATTATTATATATACAACTTCAACAAGGCGAATTCTCCTCAGGCTGCAGCCATTTCTTTAAAATTTTAGAAAGCTCAGCCATTTGCGCTCTGACCCGTTTTTCTTTATCATAGCGCCATTGGTGATAGCGCTGGGCTCGGCCTGGCCCGGAAATTCCAATGTGAGCCAATATCTCAGACTTTAGGCACAAATAATCAGAGGCCCGTTCCTCATCTAAATCCATATAAGCTGGCTGAGCTCCACCAGTCAGATATGGTGCCAGCCTCTCAGCCCAATCTTTAGGAGGCCATTTTTCCCTTTTTGCAAGTCTCTCAAAGAACACCAGATATGCTTCTACGTCATCACCTGGTGACATTTTCTGGAGAACTGGACCAGGTGGTTCATTTCTGTCATGCCTCACCTGACTTAACTCTTCCCTTAAGAGCCTTGTGTTTTCCACCTGTGCCTCGGCAACTCGTAGCATCTGAGCTTGCTGCTGTTGCTGCGCAGCGGCCACATTCACGAGGGTTCTCAGTACTTCCTCCATGTTGACGTCTGCGCAGGTTGGGTAGCGGAAGCTTGCTTCCCGGAGTATCCCACTCCTGACACCACTTGTGGCAAGAGCCCGTTACTGCTGCAACACACGCGAACAACTTCTTCTTTTTATGCAGATTTATTGTCAGGATGGTTAAAATGTATTTGACACCGTATGACTTTCACAGCAATTATGGAGACCCTAAACACTAGCTAGACATAGACCAGCTCTCTCAAGACCAGCCAGCTTACCCAGCATTGGTCTCAGTGAACAAATTACACAATCTAGCTTTTATACATGAAGCTCCTCCCCCAGCTTTAGCTTGATGGGCAGATGACACACCCACCTTCTCTTTAAGAGGAAACTCCCATCACAGGCTCTGTTTGCACTAACAGACACACCCTGTCTGTTTGCTGAGAGGAAGGAGCTTTCAAATCATGTAAGTTAACCAAACTTTAAACTACACATAAGTTTTTACCTGGTTTAACCTCAATCTAGGTGCATAACTGCGCCAATGTTTTACTCTGCTTGTATGCTTTCTCTGCATCTTGTCAGATAAATGCCTCCCTTTGTTACAGTATATATATATATATATATATATATATATATATATATATATATTGTAACAAAACACACCCTTCTTGTGGCACTTTTGTCAGCTTCTGTTGCATGAACATCCAGCAGATATCAGCAACACGAAAACTTCTTGTTTTAAATCAAATATATTTATTGTTTGCATCACAATAAATAACACTTCTTCTGTCAGGCTGACACCTGCAAGCAATCCTTTTTGCTTGCACCTCCTGGTGACCCTAATGCTTACTAGACACAGTACAGCTCTCTACTGACTGGTCAACTAGTTCAGCGTCAGTCACACCTAACAAGAGCACAACCCAGGATTAAATACACAGGTCTCCTCCCACAGGCTTGGGTGACTGACAGGCGAAACTCCCACCTTGTCTTTAAAGGATGTCTCCTCAGGTGCTCTGTAACGCCTATTCAATACAGCCACCCCTATCAGCTCTGCTGCTAGCTGTGGAAACAAACACGTTAAAGCATGTAAGTAAATCACATATTAAATTTACTTTATCACATGTCTCAAACCTGTACATAACTTATGTTATGTGCGTATTGTCGCTAACCAATAACGATTGTCGAACCTCGATTTGTGTTTCCAAAGCACAAAGATTTATTCGCAATAAGTAGAATAATATGCTCAAGCGAAGTAATAGTAAATACAGTCGTTACTTATCGCAGGCGCTCTGGATCCAGTGTAGTCATTCAATCCTGAAGTCTGGGGACAAGATGTCTGCATGCTGGATCACAAGCTGCTGCTTATATACACAGTAATACAATGAAGATGGTATAGCTTGCATCTATTGGTCCAGGTCTCAGGAATGTCCAAGGGGTTGTCAATCATTGGCTGGTTCATCCTAAGGAATCCAAAGGAGGGGGTCATCTCTGCAGGGGGTATGCTCTGCTCTTCCCGCCAAGATTCCTTAGTCTTAAGTAGTTCATAATTCCCTATCATTCATAACTTGTGTATGCACTCTGCGATTCCCTCGCAGAGTGAACCAAACAGTAGGATATGTAACAAGGTTCATTATGATACCACTCATGATGTTATTCCTTCAACCCGTTCCGTGTATTTCACTAATATGTATGTAACTCTGATATAACATATAAATACTACTATATTTCGACATAACTGACTATGTGTTGCAACTACCATTAATGTGTACTATTTTATAAGTATGCGTGTTTGTGCGAATGTATGGTAAAAGACCAATTACTGTTGCTGCCATGTGTAGTGGATGCGTACGCCCTTTCACGCCGTAGCGTGCCCTTGTACAGCGATGCGTACCGTACGCATCTTTTCAGACAAAGACAACCAAGTTTGCTAGACTTTAATTGAAATGACTTTATCCAATTTGCTGACTTCGACACTTAACATAAGCAATGCCTCTTTGCTGAGGGCTGGCTGGTACCTCCTGACTGCTTACTATGAATCAGGACTGCTGGGATGCAGGAGGAGCGTTGACAGAGATGCTGGATTCAACACAGGACAGACGGAGAACGGATTAGAGTGTAAGCTCTTATCTGTTGATCACAGGATACAACAGTTTATAGTCTCAGGCAGAATCTTCAAGCAATAATGTTTTATTGTTCAAGAGTCCTGACAAGGACTTTTTCACACCAGTTAGTGGTACTGGCGGTCATCCAGAAGTTACAGATGGAATTGATGCTACATGGTAAAACATAGCTCTTTATACACAGTTTTACATACATACCCTGTCAGAAAGTAATCCATCCTCCTATTCCTTTAACCAATCCAGGCTGCTTCATTCAGCTTGCATATAAATCAGCCTGGAGGGGTTAACAATTTTTACATTGCTGCTAGTGACACCACAACGTCTGAGATTTTTATCAGTCATTTAACATCAACATATAATATCCTCTAGAATTGAGATAACACAATTTTATACTTTAATAAAACTTGCATCAATCTGTGATTTCCCACTTGCTGTTTACATTGTTCGGACAGGTTATAACACAGAGGATGAAAAGGTAATTACTCACCCCTCTGTATTCAGGCTAAAACTGTGCTGGTCACTCATAGAGGAAAAAGGTCTAATTAGCATGAGGTTTGCTTTATAAGTTACAAAACAGATTTCTTCCAACAAATGGCTATTGCATCAGAAATCAATACATCAGAAATTAATACATTTCTAATACAACAATGCAAAACAATATAAAAAAATCAGTACATTACAATGATATTCAGCGGCACACTGCACTCCAAATTGAAATAAATATCTACAATAAGTTATTTCTACGTAATGGTTTATGGTACTCAATGAATCGTTTAATATACAACAATCAAATTACAGATATCGCAAACATCAAAAAAATTAATATGTCCAAATCATTTTATATTTGAAGGCTGCCACTGACGATCAATTTAAACATACTAATGAAGGAAATCCAATATGCTGCAGAGACATTATAAGAAACAACCATTTAAATGGGTGTATTCAAATTGTAATTCAAAGTAACTACATGTAATCGACTTTTGCAGATCACAGGATTTCTGAAACACTGCATCATTACATATATTTGTACAGCTTGTCGCAAGATCAAGCTAAAATTTAAACCAGCGCTGGCTTGTAAAGGCAAACTTGCCTTTACAAGCCAGTGCCGCTATAAACTTTAGCTGTAAACTCGCCGATTTCCGGCGAGTTAAAAAAAATGGACTTTCATACATTTACCCCCTTATGTGTTTTTAGGGCACTCTAAGGATAATGAAATTATTAAAACATATCCAAATTTTATTAGTATCAATTAAAATAATAACACTTAATATAGTATTAGAAGTAGTGAAATATTAAAAACAAGTACATGACATAAATGACCATAAAGTAATAACTGTTAAGACTGATAGATTGACTATCAGAACGCGCTGTTTCTCCAATAATTATACATTACATTAATTATTAAATGAATGCTTAGAGAAATAGAGAGATATCATAAGTTCTCTACCTATTATATGGCAAAGATGGGTAAGTGTTTTATATTTGTTAGAATGTATAGTATCTTAAAGATACAGCTCACACATGGCTAAATTAAAGATGTAATAACCATATAGTTACATGTGGAGAAATTTCTCCTTTAATGGTTGGTTACACTGTTGTATTTCGTATGTTCAGAGGAAACCTTATATCAAGCCTCCTATTATTCTTATTGCAGGGTTAAATACTGTATACCTGATATTTAGATAGATCCATTGATTCTTACTAGAATTTAAATATAAGGTGGATACATAATTTTTAGATCTTCCACATATCTAATTACGAGAGAGCCAAGCTGTCAATCTTACTCTCAAAGTAGAGCCATAATGAGCTAAATGTGAAAGTAGCTGCTGTATTTGTAGTAAGCTAGCTGAGGAATCTATTTCTCGTAACCTTAACCTGTAGATAGGAGAGGATGGCAGAATTCTAACAGTACTGAACCCTAAGGCATCCCAATAAAATGAAAGTTTTATAATAGTATTAGACTGAGGAGAAGCAGTGCGTGTAACGCCGATGCGCGTTTCACTCTGCTAAGCTTTATCAAGGCAACTTTGGGGTTAATTGCCAGCATTTCCCATGCAGCATCCAAGTAACAGCACTCCAATCCAGTGCCTTGGTGCAAGTAGCCGCAGCTAGTTTTATTTAGCAACTCAAAAATAAATTCCCTCACTAAAGTGGAAGGACCTAATGTCCCACACACAAAGTAACAGAACTTACTGGTAACAATGGCAGTGTCTCTTAGCAGTTCCCCAGGTAGTGAGAGACAGAGAAAACAGCCTCACAGTCTTTTAACAGCACCTCAAAGGTACAACTTCTGATTATCAGCAAAAAGACTGGTAAGTTGGAAGCCCTGAAATGGGCCTAACAAATGAAGCCTGCCCTTCTCTCTCCATTCAACACCCCACGGACCCGTACACTGGCTCTTCCTACAGTAAAAAACAAAGCTTTTCCCCAAACACAAGCAATCTCCCTGGTGTTTATAAACACATAAGACAGAAACCTGGGGACATACATATCTGCCATCAACAACATCCCCAGTGCTTCTGTCACATATCCCACCCCCCCTGTTTTGACCTGTGGGGCAGAGAACTTGTCGCTAAACTAAAAATATGGGACAACGCATTCGCAGTTGGCTTCCTGAAAACTTAAAATTTTGTAAGGTCAAAAATCACCTAGTTATTCTTCCATTAGTCTCTTTGGGCCTGATTCATCAAGGAACGCAAACGCATATGCATCTGCTATGCATACTTTGAGTGACGCAAACCGGTATGCGAGTGAAATAAGCACCTCAAACAGCAAAAACACACCTTCTTGCACTTAAGGGACGGAAATAAGCAATGCACCTACCTGCAGATCTTTAAACATGGTACAAGCACAAGCGACGGCTCTCAACTGATTGACAGGAAGCTAAGCAATGTATACTTAACGCCCACTGTGGGAGGGGCCAACAGTTTGTTTATACACAACACAAATGCCTGGGGCTTATTTTTACGAGATAGCTCTTTACTCATTAATCACTGACAAAGAACAATGATGTGCAACACTCTGAACAGTTGTTTTTCCTTTGCTACTAATTAGTGTAATACACACCTTTAACAAACACATTGCTCACGATCTTTCTGTGTTTAGGATTTCAAGTCGCCGTATAGTATGCAAAATGCATGGACATGCCTACATTAAAAACACATGACTAATGTATATATCAAAATGCATGTGATGTAAATACATCTTGCCTTTTTCAGCAAAATGCATAGCATACTCTTCCATAAAGGATACATACAAGAGTGTATACAACTTCCAACCAGAGGAAGGGTTTCTGTTTCTGTCTGGATCAGAACTCAAGAATGACTGTATGCAAAGTGGGACAGCTACCCACTACCCCAACCTCAGATGTGAAAACCACAGACAACACCAACAATACTGCATGCGTGCTACACAGACACCTCACACTTAATACTACTCTTCAGTATTCACACAAATTACTCACAACTTACTCATAAAATACCCAGCTCACAGGTAGCTCACTGGTTAGCACTTTGGACTCACAACACAGCTGACATGAGTTCAAATACCAAGCATACCCATAACTAATGTGGAATCACTATCCTAACAAGAAATGCAGGAATGTGACACTATTTACATTTAACATTTAAGGCAAAAAAAACACCTAATCATACAAGGTCGACCAATAGGCCATTTTCTGCTCCAGCTCCTCCATGCATTTTTGCTGCTCCTTTTGGTGATGCTTTATTTTCTGGAAGGATGCAGCAATTTCCGCCCGCATCTCTGACAAGGTTGGTGGGGAAGGGGGGGGGGGGGGGGATGGCCAATTGTAAGCTTCCTCCATGTGTGCTGAAACAAATCAGAAAAAAAAACATTACATACATGTATACCTATTTTGACAAACAGACAGTATTTACTAGAGATGCCTACTGTTACATTACTTTCAAATGTTAGGGCTCTAGGTACAAATGCATTTTGGCGCACAATAGACATTGAGAAGGCTTTGGTGTTGCATTTGGATAGATGTTCTACATTCTGGTGTGGCCCGGGGAGAGGCCCATGGACAGGGTGGTCTTAACAGCATTAAAGGCCCCAAGGCAAAGCACTACAGTGGCCCACTATCTACACAACCACTCACAGGAAGTTACAATAATTTGGTTTAGATTTGAAGTTAAAAAAACATTTATATACTGACACGTTGACAAGGCTATCAGGAACATTTGTGTTGCCCTGCCCTGCGTGGCCATGTGTTATGATGGCTCTGTCTGTGGTTTGAGTGGTTAAAGCCATTGACATTTGTAGGGCCATTTAAACGTGTGACATTTAGGCTACCATTAAATCAACATGTGTGAAAGCAGGTTTTTTTTTCAAGGATAATGGATATCTCAAATGTTATCCAATTATGTCCAGCACTTATAGCAAATACTTACTATCTCCAAAGGCCTCTGGCTCCTGGCTGGCCGATGCTGCCTCCTGTCGACTCTCCTCATCCAGCACCACCACCGGCAGACGCAGCTGGTTGTCCTCCTGCTCCTCCTCCTCTGCCTCCACCACTGCCACTGCCTCCTCCTGCTCCTCCTCCTCCGATGACAGTGCCACCGCCACTGGCACAGGCTCCTCCTCCTCCTCCGATGACAGTGCCACTGCCACTGGCTTCTCCTCCGATGACAGTGCCACTGCCACAAGCTCCTCCTCCTACTCCGATGACACTGCCATTGCCACCGGCTGCTCCTCCTCCTCCTCCGCTGCCTGCGTCTCCACCACTGCCGGGCGGCGTTGCTGGCGTTCCCAGCGTGCCCGGTCTGTTGGAAAAAAGGAAATATATATAAAAAAAAAAAACATGTTAACACGATCAACAGTTGAAAAAACTGATAGTATTATGACAATCAGGTGATCATACATATTAATAAACTTTACATTGTCAGCAGACAGAAATATTAGCTACTAACAAAGCAAGGAGCTAAACATGATGAACACAAAGCATTTCACATGACCTGTCCCAATTCTTTTTATTTTCCATAGAGATGGGGAATTCTTCAGTGGCCTAGTGGTCAGCACTTTGCTCTCACAGCACTGGGGTCAGGAGTTAAAGTCCCTGATTATTGTTTCATATGTGTGGAGTTTGGCGGCTTGCTCCATATTTGCATGTGTTGTCTACCACACTTCCCAAACATACTACTGGCCGCCTAATTTGTTTTTTGTCGAAATTGCCAGTAGTATGTTTGTTCATGTTGGTGAATTTAAGTCTGCAAACTCCCATGGGGCTGGTAATGATGTCAATTAGTTCTCTCTTTACAGGACCACTGAATTAGTGGATGGATCTCAAAATCTTTGAATGATGAGTATACTTTGGAAATCACCCTTTGTTGGGACTACCTCACAGTCTAAATAGGCAGTTAAATAATGATTGATTAGCTATATGTAGTACACTCTGTAATCTGTTTGCATCTTATGGGAGCTTGTAAAAATTTGTCTAAACACTAAGGTGTTTGGTATTTGAAACATGCCTTTTAAATCTTTGCCCAATAATGACAACACATCTCACACTCCAAAATGTTTTTACGGTTAGACCAGCAAGTTACAGCACTCGGGGCAAGAGTTAGAATGCCTGATTCCAAAAACCACCCTTAATGTTCTGATTTGTCGCACAAAAACATTTAGGTCAGTAAATTGTCAGCAGACAAATCTAGGAGACAGGAGGCAAAGCATTTTGGGTGCACTTAAAGGGGCATGACCTTTATAGTGTGCTTGCACATTGTTATGTAGGCCGTCAGGTGATTAGGGTGAACATATTTGCAAACATATCACACAGATGTGTACACATGGTGTTTGCAATTAATAGAGCACTCACTTATTCTAATCTCCCGCCGGAGCTCTTCCAGAAGCTGGGGCTGGCGGTGCCGGAGATCGCTCCACCGCCATTGCAGCTGCACAATAGTTCTCCAGATGTTATACCGCTGCCGGAGATGTCTGCAGATCTTTTCATAGGCCCGCAGCTTGACCTCGTTGGAGCTATACCTCCCAAAGGGTACATTGTCTATACCCTCTGTGAGGACTCTCGCCTACTGAAAATAGTAACCCTCATTTTGGAATGCTATCTCTCACTCAAAATAAAGGGCTCTGCGTTCCGATTGGGTCTCAGAGCACGTATGGGAATGCGCACATCATACGCGGAACTTTCAGACACCTGTGTGTAATGGGTGCCTCTCCCACCAAGAACATGGCGCCCGTCGCTGATGAAATGAGTACTCTATGCGTTGCAGTGAGAAACCATTAACGTACACCTCGCTTCTCTATTAAATCAGTTATTCAATCCCACTTATCCCTTTTTCTTCTCTCCTGCAAATTTGAAATTCACTGAGCAGGCTCTGGCATACTGTGGCCATAACAGTTTTTTGGGCCAGAAATTTGAACAACATGTGTCAACATTGTTAATACCAAATAGGCCTACCTAGAAATGCATGTTATTGATGCGTTTTATTGAGAATACACATACAATTAGCCATTGCGGATAAGTGACCAGTAGGAAGTCTTATACTAACAAAAAAATATAACATACAGTGTATCTGACCAATTGTAAACATCAAATCCAACCCCAGTGTGGAACTGAGCACAGAGATGCTATGGGAATGAGTAACAGTGTTAGTGTGTGTTAGCAGTTATCTACATTACTATTGTTCGTGTGTGCTAGGCTAGTCCATACACTCTAGGGGGCACATAGGGATAGTAAGTAAATCTTACACCATATAGTGTAAGTTTTGTCATGGTGTTAGCTTGGTTTTTATGCTGTCATCAGAAGGTGTTTGAAATGGAGTATACATTTGTGGTAGGGTAATGGCTTTTCAAAGTAGAGCAGTGCAAATGTTTGGGGAAGGCTTGGCCTACCTGTCATTTTGATTTAAATATCTGTCTTTTATTTGGTGCATGCAATTTTTGGACTCTACAACAAGTTGTGTCATGGTTGTACACAGTTACCCTTAGGCCTCTTGGTATTGCTTCCCTTTAACAAAAACCACAGTGGCAGTTGGTCACAGGATGGCCATGCAGACACGGCATATTCCTGCCTATTAGGTAGCCACACCAAACTCTACTTATTGATTGGATTTATATCCAAACGCACCTTTGTGTCAACCACTATGTTTGGGGTTGGGTTCTGAATCTCACTACAGATTGTGTGCCAGTGTTCTGTACTTACTGCTTGCCAATCTGGAGTATAGACACTCTGCTGGTTGAGGAGAATGTAATTGTGACCTCAGACTGCTATTATGTGCCACACTTTGAACGTATTTGAGCTACCTTACATGTAGACACATGTTAAGCAGGAATTGGTCTTACTCTACAGAAAATAGTTCAAACATAGAAATTACACACACACCTTGTAGATATTCCCAACATAAATGTGTTTTAAGGCCAAGGTTAGTTTTTTGCAAGCCCCATTAGCAATTTGAATGCTAGTGCAAATTAATTAACTAATTCTTACACCCCAATCCAATATGAACATTTGAGTTCACATCCATAATACTTATACCTCTGAATTTGAAGGCCACTAAATATACAATATGACAGGTGTGTGCAAAGGAAAATCCCTAGATTTCACACACATTTTACTAGGCTTAAAAATGTTTATATGTGCTGCTGCAAAGGAACATTGCATGACTACACAATATAGTGAAAGTGTAACATATGAAAAATAGCGTATGAGGTCACCCAGCAGTGCTGTCCAAAAGGGACATTTAAAAATATGTTGTGACCAACTCCAACAGATGCCTAACTTGCATCTGACTCAAAGACTTTGGTCTTTATTATGTGGACTTTGTGTGCAGCATTTGTCTGTGGCCACGATTCCAAACAAAGCTGCATTTGAGTTGCAAGTGTTTTTGGCCCTGTTGCCTTCTACAGGTCCTAGCCTAGGAAGTGTGCCATTCAATGCCATCAACATTTAAGAAACACTTTGACAGAGGTGTTGTGCAAATCTCTATATGTGCACAGACCATGTTGAACGTGCACAATATCACATTTTAAAATTCACCACAACCAGAGACTATACTAAATACACAAATATCTGTAAAATTAAATGAAAACCACTACAAATAGTGTGAATTCAGGGGTCGACCAGTATGTGGCTAAGGGGCCAAAAACCAAACATGGCCACAATATATTGGACAAGTAGACCTGTCCCTAAACATGCCCCAAAGGACTATGTATGGATTATTGGGTATGACAATACAAAGAACAGCAGTATAGTAGTCAGCAGATACTTGATTGGGACTGATTGATGACACTAATACATGGTCACATTTATTGTAAACAAACATGAATCTATAGTTTCAGCACAATACATAGCAAATAAGACAGTGGTCTTTGTGGCAAAGTTACTTGCATCAAGAGTAGACAATCTGGCCAAAGTCAAGAAACATAAGCAGCCTAGGAGCATTGGATAAATACTTCAACGTGTAGTGAGACACGAACTGCTGAACTCCAAAAGGAACACCAGCTTGGCCTGTAGAATGGAAAAACAAAACATTACTTCTGCAAGATTTGCTCAAATACTAAATTAAAGAATGTACTTAGTATATGCATTGGTGCACATGAAGGTGTCCCCTGTAATGTAACCTGGAAAGCTTGCTTTAGCTGTGTGTTTTGCATCATTGGTGGCTTGAAAGTCCTCCCACAAAAGATAGTTTCCAAATGTGCAAAATGCCTATTGACCACAAGGCCGAGCAGCAAATTAATCTCACACATGTACTGTTTTGTTGACACTAAAATTTAAACCAGCAATACCACTTTACTGTAACATATTAGGCAAAACACTAGACTTTCATTCCTCCACAGCATACCCCATGGCCACATCCAGCCAAACATTGACGACAGCTGGTGTTCCATATTAATCTATATCATTTGTACACAAATGATTTCTTGCCATACCTCAATAGAGAGATATTGGAAGGGAGATTTTGCAACAGGTGCCTATAGTACAGGAGCAGTTATCTAGGTAGCAAGTGACCCAGAAGAGACCTGTGTCTAGATGGACAATGGAGTGAAGGATGTGTAGGGTGTTAATCAGTGTTCAAAGCAGCAGAGAGTTACAATTGAATGAGTATCTACAAAACATTCTACATAATAATTGGGGATAATACATTTACAGTAAGCAACTGAAACATTAAAAAACTATTAAAACAACTTCTTTCTAAGCATTGCTTAGAAGTGTAGCAAGGTAGCTCATGCAGGAACCCAGAATGCCTGTCTATGTTTCAAATATCAGATAGAAAGCAAACAACCTTGGGCCAATTTAAAGTAACAATTATTGCCTGTGTTCTTTGTACGCCTGTGTTCTTTGTACACACCTGTACTTTCAAGCATTAAAATCTACAATATGTTATCTTAACTGTAACACAAGTCCACAAATGACATAATAGGACCATAAATATATACTTACACGCTGAAAAAGTCTACAAGTCCATGTCAGTTGCCTTCTGGATGCAATGGACATTTGCAATCCACCTTGATTAATTATTTTCAGGTGAGCCAGACATGTCCCAGCCAAGGCCTGTTAGTACACAAAGGAAAGCCTTTAGTTTTGCTATAAACACAACAATCATCAACATTATTGTTCAAACTGTTATGCCTATAAAAGGCACATCTGATAAGCTCCATAATTCCACAAAGCCTTCCAGCAGCACTTCGATTTAGCAGAAATCAAAGGTACACTTTTGATTCCCTCCCAAGTATCTGGTCCCAAACATTTGTATTTGTTTCTTAAAAAGAAAAATCCATCCCAGAACAATCAATAAGGCATAAAATACAGTAAAACAAAAAATTAAGGCGCTAGGAATCAATTAATAGTATATGGTGTTCGGACCGCAGCTCCCTTCAAGCAGAAATCTGGATCTGCTTCATAGTAAATAGTAACAAAAAGCAATAAGGGGCGCTGTATCCAACAGTTTCTATTTATTGAATATAATAGCAATAGCAAAATCGTTAAATGCAATAAAATAATTATACAAAATCAACATACAGTGGACATCAAGTGATCCCAAATACAAATCCCCTAAGGATCACAGTATAAAAATGCATCAGCTGATTTGTTGCCCGTGAGTTGCATTTTTATACTGTGATCCTTAGGGGATTTGTATTTGGGATCACTTGATGCCCACTGTATGTTGATTTTGTATAATTATTTTATTGCATTTAACGATTTTGCTATTGCTATTATATTCAATAAATAGAAACTGTTGGATACAGCGCCCCTTATTGCTTTTTGTTACAATCAATAAGGGGCCTCAAATCAGCATTCCCATTTAAATGGCAGTCTTCACATTTTTTGTTATTTTGGGGTTTCTATCGCAAGGTCCAATGACCAGCTATTCCAATTGAATTTCCCTCCTCTTATAAATAAAATAAAAAAAAAAAAGACTTGGCAACCTGGTCGTCCTCCAAATTCTCATGGTTTGGCAAAATGAACATCATAAAAATGAATGTAAGCACTTCCGATTATAATCCCTCAGAGATTCCTTGACAGTCTCCAGCGCTTGATACGCGACTGTCTGGGGAGGTAGGAGACCCCGATTTAAGCATGCTCTTCTTTATAGGCGGAAGCATCAAGGAGGGGCGCAATTGCCGATGCTCCAGGGTTATCTTCAGGCAGTTTTTCTTAGCAGGATAGTGGATTGGACCAGAGGGGGTGACCTCAAACAATGGGTGGTTATTGAAAATGAATTTAACACAACTCCGCTAAATGTGGTACCTTGGTTATTTAAGATACCCAGAATCCTCCACCCAACCATCGGTCCAACCTTAAAGGTTTGGAAGAAAATCAGTTTTGGAAAAAGCATCTTAACCTTTCCTTCACCTATCACCCCCTTCGTGTTCAATCCAGACTTCCCACCAGGCCAATCGGGTTCTGACTTCAGAAGGTGGTCTCGGGCGGGAATAAAGTGCCTCGGCCAGCTGGTGACGAGTGGTAGACCTCTCTTTTGCGGACCTACAGTCAGCTTTTTCGCTTCCCTCCATTGAACATTTGAAATATGTTCAAATCTTTCGTTACATTAGTTCTATTGGAGGAACCAGAACTCTTAACAGACCTCCAACTCCATTCGAAAACCTATGCTTGTCCAAATCTGCTCCAGTCCATATTATATCTGAAATTTACAAAATATTGATGAAGGACCAGTTCAGTTCTCCGCCTCCTTTTGTTAGATTATGGGAACGGGACCTAGCTCCACATATAACCCCAGCATCCTGCAAAAAAATTTCACAAATACACACTCCTGTTCACTAAGCATCTCAGTAATAGAAACTCACTATAAGCACTTGACCAGGTGGTACAGATGCCCTACTCTGTTACATAAATTTAATCCCCAGTTATCTTCTTCCTGCTGGAGATGCTCCCATTCCCTGGGTTCTTTAATTCACATTTGGTGGGAATGTCCACTTATTACCCCATTCTGGAACGAGGTCATTAGATTATCCAGTATTATTGTGGGACATGAGGTTCCCAGGGATCCTGGCTTCTGGCTACTTTCATACTCCTCTACTCAATCCTCAAAATATAAAAAATCTCTACTAAAACATCTCAACAATGCGGCTAGGGCAGTTGTACCGACGCGTTGGAAATCCCGAACACCCCCTCTGATTATGGACTGGTTCAATAGAATTGACTATTATATGTCCATGGAAGACATCATCCTCTCAGCCAATGACAAATCCACAGAATTCTTGACCACATGGTTTTCCTGGATTGAGTTTAAAAATTCAGAGGATTTCAAGAGTTTGTTCTTTACCTGTCTGCGCTTGTTAGCTCCCCTCTCTTCACCTTCCTTATGTGTCCTCTATCCCCCCCCCCCATTTCCCCTTTCCTTTCTTGTCCATCTTTGTCTCCCCTGTTTTTTCTTTCTGAGTCTGTGCCTTATTACCAATTTAAAACTTTTGCGTAGTGAGTTACGTCAATGCTCCGGGCTATTGATGGTCCATTTGTTACAAGTGTTTTGTACTGACAGTATTTTTTCCTAATGGATCATTCTTTTGGTCAAGTTTGTAATAATTCTTGCTCACTCGCAATGAAAATAAAGAATTTAAAAAAAAAAAAAAAAAAGAAAAATTCATTAACATAAATCCCAATACAATAGTTTGTGTGGACTGACAGATAGTACCCAAAGTGTGAAAAACCATATTTGATGGTGTTTTTTACCTTGCAAATCAATGTTGAAGGTTAAGTGTCCAGGCTGCACATTTTCGTGAGGACTGGTGATCTGTGGAATAAACATGCACCATGGCAATTTGGCTATACCACATAAGAGTTTAAATAATAGGTATAAGACTGAAATGCTTCACAACACCACACCCCTAAAAAAAAAGATTACAAATCAATAGTCAAATTAGACACATTAAAATGCTCATTAAACCTGCAATACAAAATGCACGGTTATTGTGTAACATCAAACATCTTGAAAACATTTAAAGTGCCTATAACACAGTAACTTTAAATAACACGCAATACAAATAAAATGCAATTAAGGAAACCAACAGCAGCAAAACACAGTACTACCTATTGCTTTCTAATCTAACAAACTTTTAGTGTGCATGAGGGTGTATTTTATAGGTGATTGTAATGAGCTAAGTATATGCAGGTGTATAGGCCAGGTATCAGCTGACGAGATCTGATGCTGGGTCTATGCAATGGTGGTTATGAGTAACTCTCTTTTATTTTATGCTGATTAAAACAAGTTTGTGTTTAGTTCTTATAGTATAAATATCTGATATTCATTAGACTACACATTGCTTTCTTGATTTTCACATCACCAAACATGATCCTTTCTGTCTGTTACTAAGAAGGTGTGTTCAAGTGTTCAATTAATTCTGTTGAAGGACATTTTTGTGTGCAAATAGTTCATGTGCAGTTTGGTGTGGGTGTTTCCATCTGAACTATACCTTAGTGGCTAAAGAAACGAGCTGTCAATGAGAAGGTAAAGAGTTTGAACCTTGAATGATGCCTGTATGTGGCTTAACTTTGTCTCTTTCCATGTTTCACTTCATCTATTACACTCTGTCATTTATCTAAGAGTGCTTTAGTATGTTTTGGTGTGTAATATGCATGTTGAACAGTGTGGTCAGCTACAACAGAGAAAAGCAGTTGGTGCAAATTACTTGATTGCAAAGACATAGGAAATCTCTACTGGCAAAAGTGGAAAAACCTAAGTGTCCAAAATCACCTTAGAGACAAAGAAATAATTGGAAGTGCTAGCAATATTATTATACTTTGGGTTTGTATTAATATACATGGCTACATTTCAATATGCAGACATTTTCACTCTGCATGTAACAAATCTGTATGTGTTTAATATTTCTAAGTATTGGCCTTTTAACAAAGTTTTATGAAAAACAACTTATGAATGAAGTAGGTGGTCAGCTTGTAGTTTTATGACATTTCCTTGACATGTTGTTTTCATCACTTGTACATTGGCGTAGCAGCTAGCTATTCTACCTTGCAAACCTGCATGCGTGAGTTCAAGTCCTCACCGATGCTCTTGTCTCTGAGGGATCATTAATATACTTGCCATATTTGTGTTGATGTTAAAAGTGTTCCTGGTTAAAGTCACATATATCATGCGTGTAATTTGCAAAAATGTAATTTTTTTCCTTTTGCTTCATATTGGTTTTGCATGCAAAAGCACCATCAACAAGTGTCACATTATCCATTTCAAATTGACAGTAATTAGAATGGTGGTTGTGGTGATTGTAAAGAGAATTAACATCAATATTTATACCAACGTTGACTGTTAGTGCTATAAAAAAAAATTTTTTTTTTAAATCATGCACACTGCACTCCATTCCGGAAGCCACAATGAATGGCAAATGGAGTGTGCACTCCATTCCGGAAACTGTAATGAATGGGGAATGGAGTGTGCACTCCATTTTGGAAACTGTCATGAATGGGGAATGGAGTGTGCACTCCATTTTGGAAACTGTCATGAATGGGGAATGGAGTGTGCACTCCATTCCGGAAACTGTCATGAATGGGGAATGGAGTGTGCACTCCATTTTGGAAACTGTCATGAATGGGGAATGGAGTGTGCACTCCATTTTCAAAACCGTCATGAATGGGGAATGGAGTGTGCACTCCATTTTGGAAACTGTAATAAATGGGGAATGGAGTGTGCACTCCATTTTGGCAGCCGGAATGGATAGAGAGTGATAGTAGAAAATATATCTGTCTAGCATACCAAACTGCAGTGTAGAGGCCTATAAAAGCCAGGCCTCTTTACTGAAGAGGCAGCAAGCAGCATAGTGCGCTATATTATATATATATATATATATATATATATATATATATATATATATATATATATATATTTTTTATTATTTTTATTTTACATTTGTGAATAAAATACAAAATATTAATATGTGTGTTTGTTTAGCATATTTTGTTTTAATTTTTCATACGCAGAGTATGCTTCTAAAGGCTTTTAACAGTTGTTTGCGCTAGGTGTTTTGGATTTAAATATGACCCTGGCCTTCCTTAACTTTTGTGAAAGATTTGAGACAGGAGTGACGTCAGTTTCACTTAACTGCACAGAGGGAACGCCTACTCTTCTCAAGTGAAAAAGCAGAACGCCTACCTTACTAAAATGATATCTCATCTCAGCCCAGTCCGCGCCTACTCTCTGCCCATTCCCACCCCTTTGTTCTCAAGTGGTCAGCAGCCATTTAAAATCTATTTCCGTTGGACTTTTAGGTTGCGTTGACTTTGAGAGTAGTATCTGCTGTGATTGCGTAGCGTATGTTGTGTTTTGCGCATCTCAAGTGTCGTTTCGCGCATGCGCAGATCAAATTAGCAGATGCGTTTGTGTTCCTTGATGAATCGGGCCCTTTATTCTCAGTCATCCATTTCAATGGAGCATGATCCGTAATCAAACAAAATTTTCCCCCCAAAAGGTAATAACTTATTTTTTCCAGTGCCCATTTAATTGCCAATTTTTTCAACAATGCCATAATTTCTTTTGTGCATATTCAGCTTTCTACTTAAATAAATAAGGGGTTGTTCTTAACCATCTTTTAGGGACAGAACCTCACCTATCCCTACATTTGATACATCAGCCTGAACAACAAATTCATTTTTAAAATCAGGTGTCATCAAGACTGGTTGGGTGCATAATGCTACCTTCAACGCCTGAAAAGCCTTTTATGCCTCAGGATTGCACTTAACCATAACTGATTTTTTCCGTTGGTAAGGTCAATCAAAGGGACAGCAGCAGTGGCAGAATTGGATATAAATCTTTTATAATACCCTGTGATCCCCAGGAAAGCTTCCGTATGTTTTTTCCTTAGAGGTCGTGGCCATTTTTGTATTGCCTCAATTTCATTAAGAAGCGGCTTTATCAAACATCTGTCCACGGTATTTCCAAAATATTTTACCTCCTCCATCCTAAAATAACACTTTTGGAGTAGCTGTTAATCCTGCCTCACGGATTGAGTCCAACACTGCTTGTACCCTGGGAGGATGAGATTGCCAATCAGGACTATGGATGACTACATCATCAGGGCAAACAGCAGCATATGGTCTATGTGGCCTTGGTCCATTATTCACTGAAAGGTGGTGGGTGGCGGGTGGTAACCTCTTATATTGGAACAGAACCTCCAGGGCTGAAAAAGCTATTTTTGCTTTGTCCATTAACGGCATTTGCTAGTACCTTTTAGTTAAATTTAGAGTAGTTATGTACATTGTTGTTCCCGGATTTTCAATGAGCTCATGCACATGAGGCATTGGGGAAACTTAGACACGGGGGCGGCTGTGGTTTTGCTTCTGACGGGCATCGGGTCTTTCTTGCAGGTCCGCCGATACAATGACGTCACGCGAGAGAAACTTGCTGTGCTCTCGCGTGACTTAGTGGTGCTGCTTGTTTACTGCAGCGCGCCTATAAAGAGCGCGAGTCACGAGGCTGCCTTCATTCAGTGCAGGCTGCAGCTGGGGATATCTGTTACTGTGAGGTGAGTAAAACTGGAGGATTGGGCTGAAAATTATCAAATATATAAGCTGCCAATGCCATAAATTTAAATAAAAGAATAACATTGGAAATATTCTTACTATTTGATGTGTATAATTGAGCAAAAAGGGAGGTCCATTATGAAACTGGCCAAAGATTTGTGACTTCAAGGGGAACCGGTGAAGGCTGGAGCAACTTTATCTCAAATGCAACCAAGGTAATATGTTTTCTTATAAAGGATAAGGTATTTGCGTTGCTTAGAGGTATACTTGGAGATCCGATCCAAACCCATGACTGCTTCTTCCATTATCATGTGTATACTGCAATTAGTTAATACCCTATTGAGCTTCCAGGTAGCTAGCTTGGTGCGTCCAAGTCTTGATGAGACAGACAGAAACTAAGCAGCAATCCCTCCTTCATTTTAGGGTAAACTTTGCCATGGATTTGTATCATCATAAATCTGGCGCACAGAAACGTAAAGAAAAAAAAGCAAGAGAGAAAAGGACCAGTGAAGGTCAGAGAACTCTTGAAAGTGTAGGATTTACTGTTTCCTCTCATTTGTCTGAGCGTGAAGGTCAGAAGTAGGTGGCTGGATCTTCAACAATAACAAGTGGAATTGATGAAGTTAATGAAAATCGAACTGTTATTGTTCTTAATGATGATGATGATGATGATGATGTCAGTGGTTCAAGTAGTATGCTAACATGTACTTCTGGCACAGACACTACACTGATTTCAGAACCACATACAAGTTCTGCATACTTAACTTCTGCACGTAAAGGTGATGTTACTGAGGTTTGTTACACAGCTTACTCAGAGGGGGCATCTGATATTGAAATAGATAGCAACAGGCAGTTATTGAAATGTGATATAGGCCTTCTTCAACCAGGTTTCTCAGTGGCCCAAATAGAAGATGCCATACGACAAGGACCAGAACCACACCCAACATTTTTCTCACCTGATAAACATGGCAGCCAATTTCCTTTTTATATATTGAATTTTCACTTAAAAACAAAGAAACATTTACTCGTGACTGGTTAGTTTGGAGTAAGAGTAAACAAGCTTTGTTCTGCTTTCCCTGTTTTTTATTCAGTAAACTCCCAGTAACACATCGTTCAGTTTTGACAGCCGAAATTGGTTGGGGTCCTTCGAAAGGCTATAAAAAACTGTACAATAAAATACCTGACCATGAAAATAGTAATAACCATCGGACATGTTATGTAGAGTGGCGAGATTTTGATACCAATCTTGAAAAAAACATGACAGTTGATAGTTTATTATGGCACAAAATCCACAATGAAACAGAGGTTTGGAAAGCCTTATTGCAGAGATTTCTGGATGTAGTTCTGTTTCTTGCAGAACGTGGACTGGCTTTTAGAGGATCAAGCAACCTAATTGGACATCCAAGAAATGGCAATTTTCTAGGAATGTTAGAAGTTGTAAGCCACTACAACCCTTTGCTTACAGAGCATTTGAAAAAAGTAAAACAGGCGCAAATGGAGAAAAAAAGATTACAAGTACATTACTTGTCAGCAGAAATTTAAAATGAATTTATATCATGTTGTGCCGAATATGTGTTTAACTGCATTTTAAAGGAAAGAGAAACTGCAAAGTATTTTTCTATTATTATAGATGCAACACCAGACTCAGCACACATGGAACAAACTACATTCATTTTGCGTTATGTTCTTGTCGTAAACAATGAATATCAAGTTTTAGAATGATCTTTGGAATTTGTCAACTGCAATAAAAAAACAGGGGAAGCTATTGCAGATTTAATTCTGGAAACACTTCAAAAACGTAGTATTCCAATAAATGATTGTCGTGGACAAGGCTATGACAATGGTTCTAATATGAGTGGATGTCACTCACCGGACTGTGAGTGCTTCTTCCCGGACATTTAGGAACCGTGGCCGTCCTCCATCCTGAGGGACTGCGCATGCGCAGCCCTTTCCAAACCTTCAGTGTATGTTCCTTTAACTTAATTGGCAGATCAGGCAACCTCCCTATATTAAGCACCTGTGGTCAACACCACGTTGCCTGATCTTGGAGTCTCATTCCCCATGAGCCTCTGAAGGTGTTCCTGTGTTTCCTTGTTTATTCAGCCCTGCTGATTCCTGTGGTTTCCAAACCACTTCTACCTCTGTGGTTTCCAAACCACTTCTACTACTGTGGTTCCCATACCACTTCTACCATCTACTGTATCATCGTGACTGTGAGCTGATTCCTATCCGCTGCCTCCGTGCACTACAGTCTTCTAATCACTTCAACTCTACCATTTATCATTGGGACTGTTAGCTGATGCCTATCCGCTGCCTCCGTGCACTACAGGCTTCAACCACATCCACTCACCTGTTCATGATTGTGACTGCCAGCTGATTCCTATCCGCTGCCTCCGTGCACTACAGGCTTCAACCTGCAACTCGTCTGTGTTTCATCATCGTGACTGTTTGGCTGATTCCTATCCGCTGCCTCCGTGCACTACAGTCTTCAACCTGCAACTCGTCTGTGTTTCATCATCGTGACTGCTAGCTGATTCCTATCCGCTGCCTCTGTGCGCTTCAGTCTTCAGTCCTCGTCAACTCTACCGTGTTTCCTTGAGTTTGCTGCCACTATTGCTACCCGCTACTCTCCGTGATCATCTGTTCCAGTTCAACTCTGCTCCGGGGTCCCATCGTTACTGCACCTGCTGGTTGCTATTGGTTACCTCCGTGTTCCCGCAGAGACCCGCTGCTGTGACTTCTCAGCGCTACTCATCCATCTACTGCTGATCCGCTCTCCACGCCTTCCTGTGTTCCCTGCTGGTCTACCTACCTGTGCGCTGCACCTGCTAGACCCCCGCTTCACCCATCCAGGGACTTGTATCCTGCTGGCCTCCTGCCCTTCAGGTATCTCTGCACTCCTGTCTGACTGCCCTCTCCTGAACCACGGTATGCATACTTCCCATTGACTGTGCTGTGTATTGCATACCTTGCTGGACTGTGTTGGTTCTCCTCTGGAGTGTACTATCCGCTGAGTCTATTGCCATCATTGACTGTGTTGGTTCTCCTCTGGAGTGTACTATCTGCTGACTCTACTGCCATCATTGACTGTGTTATCTCATGCTGGATTTCTTCAAGAGACTTTCTATATTGGCAGTGTTGTTCAGTCATTTATACATTTATATTGTGCATATTACTGTGGATCAAAGTCAAGGTGCCCGTGTATATATTGTGTTGCAGTCTCTCCCCGTGCACCTCCTCACATATATATTCAGTGGTACAACTTGCTAGTGGCAGACCACTGACTCCTGTTTACAGTTTCACCTGTTCCAGTATCCTCTCACATAGCAGTGGTACAACTTGCTAACGCAGACCACTGACTCCCCGGATACCTCCACTTGGATTCCATTCCTTCACTCAGACAGCGGTACAACTTGCTATCCGCAGACCGCTGACTCTCATCACCTCCTCGTTTCTGTTGGACATTCCTCCTCACTATAGCAGTGGTACAACTTGCTACCGCAGACCACTGACTACCTTCACGTGTCCTTTGTCCATACAGTTCCTCGTGTATTACTACCTCCATATTGCCAGTGCTGCTAGTCATAGACTTTCCTGAGCATCTCATCATCTGCTATTTCCTGTTCCGTGATCACCCTGCTACCAGAGTACCATATTACCACCTATACTGCTCTGGTAAGCCTATCACCTGGTGATCCCTGGGTAAAGACTCCTAGTGCCCGTGACAGTAAGATCAGGCCATGACAGACCCAGATACGGAACCTACTGCTAAAGAGATGCTGCAGCATCTGGTCAGCCGTGTGGAGCAACAGGATGCTCGCCAACAGCTGTTACTTCAATGTTACCAATCGTTAACCTCCCAAGGAACATCTGGACAGACTGTTACAGCTAGTATTGAAGCTCCTGTGCTTTCCTCCGTTTCCCCAGTGCCATCCCAGGTGTCTACAGCTCCTACGCTTCACCTGCCTACTCCGTCAAAATATGACGGGGACCCCAAAACTTGTAGAGGTTTCCTTAACCAATGTTCAGTCCATTTTGAACTCCAACCTCAAAATTTTTCTACCCATCGTTCCAGAGTGGCCTATCTTATCTCATTGTTTTCTGGACAAGCCCTGGCTTGGGCCTCCCCTCTGTGGGAAAGAAACGATCCAATTCTACAAGATAGTGCCAAATTCATTTCCACGTTCCGAAGTGTGTTCGATGAACCAGGTCGTGTGACCTCCGCTGCTTCCAGCATTCTTCGTTTGCGACAAGGCTCCCATACAGTAGGACAGTATGTCATTCAATTTAGGATCTTAGCCTCTGAACTTCAGTGGAATACTGAAGCATTAGTTGCCGCCTTCTGGCAGGGGCTCTCCGATAAAATTAAAGATGCACTGACTACCCAAGAGCTTCCTTCGTCACTAGAAGATTTGATCTCTCTTTGCCATCGTGTAGACATGAGATTTCGTGAAAGAGAATCTGAGAAAACAACTTCTGCTAAAGCACCTCTTCGTTTAAACCCTCAATTTCGTCCAGTTTCACCTTCTGTGATTCCCATGGAGATAGGACGTTCCAAATTATCTTTAGAAGAGAGGAAACGAAGAGTAAAGAATAGACTCTGTATCTATTGTGCTGATTCCACACATATGCTCAGTTCTTGCCCTAAGAAATCGGGAAATGCCAGGCCCTAACTAGTTCTGGAGAGGTGAAGTTAGGGTCCCTGGAGTCCTCTCCATTGTCTATGAAATCTAAAGTCTGCGCTTTCGATGTTACGATTTCCTTTGCTACCAAATCCTTTGAGTCACAGGCATTGATTGATTCCGGAGCAGCAGGAAATTTCATTTCTAAATCACTAGTGAATCAATGGTCCCTACCAGTGATCACTTTAAAAACACCCATTACTGTGACGGCTATAGATGGATCACGTCTCATCAATGGTCTCATCACCCAGAGTACGTCTCCAGTAACCCTTCAGATTGGTGTACTACACCATGAAGAAATTTCGTTTTTAATTCTTCCTGTTACGACAAGTCCGATTGTCTTAGGCCTTCCATGGCTTCAATGTCACTCTCCCCAGATTGACTGGCGCACCCCTCAAGTTACGTCTTGGGGGCCTGAATGTCACCATCGTTGTCTCTCTCAAGTTATTCCTCTTAAAGTACAGCAATCTTCCATCTCATCTTCCTCCCCGGGACTCCCTCCTCAGTATGCTTCATTTGCCGATGTGTTTGATAAAGCTCAGTCTGAACGTCTTCCTCCTCATCGTTCTTGGGATTGTCCGATCGACCTTCTACCTGGCAAGACTCCTCCCAGGGGTCGGGTCTATCCTCTCTCGTTACCTGAAACTCAAGCCACATCTGAGTACATACAGGAGAATCTCCAGCGTGGGTTCATTCGACCTTCCACCTCTCCCGCTGGAGCTGGGTTCTTCTTCGTCAAAAAGAAGGATGGATCATTACGCCCTTGTATAGATTTTCGTGGACTCAACGCCATTACTATCAAGAATCGGTATCCCATTCCGCTGATCACTGAGCTATTTGATCGCATCAAGGGAGCTCGGATATTTACTAAGTTGGATCTTCGTGGTGCCTACAATTTAATTAGAATCCGTTCCGGTGACGAATGGAAGACCGCGTTTAACACCAGAGATGGGCATTACGAATATTTAGTAATGCCCTTCGGGCTGTGTAATGCCCCCGCGGTTTTCCAGGGTTTCATCAATGAGATCTTTCGGGACTTATTATATGTATGTGTCGTTGTCTACCTGGACGACATATTGATCTTCTCACAGGACCTGCCTTCTCATCACCAACATGTGGCAGAGGTCCTCTCCAGACTACGGAAAAACTCGTTGTTCTGTAAATTGGAAAAATGTTCATTCGAGTTACCCCAGATTCCATTCTTGGGGTATATAGTTTCCGGAGTTGGCCTGAAGATGGATCCAGACAAAGTAAATGCTGTACTACATTGGCCTCAGCCAACTACTCTTCGTGCCATCCAGCGTTTTTTAGGTTTTGCCAATTACTATAGACGCTTCATTCAAGACTTCTCATCCATTGCATCTCCCATTGTGGCCTTAACTCGGAAAGGGGCTAATGCTAAGCAATGGTCATCTGAGGCTCTCCAAGCCTTTCAAATCCTCAAAGAGTCCTTTTCGTCTGCTCCCATTCTGCGACAACCTGATGTGACACTCCCCTTCTTCCTAGAAGTAGATGCCTCTAATGTGGGCTTAGGAGCTATTCTCTCCCAACGCTCGGAGCAACAAAAATTACATCCTTGTGCCTTCTACTCTCGGGGTCTTCTGCCCGCAGAGAAAAACTATACTATCGGGGACAAGGAGTTGCTGGCCATCAAAGCTGCATTAGAGGAATGGAGATACTTGTTGGAAGGAGCTCGCCATCCGGTGACGATCTTCACGGATCATAAGAACTTGTCATATTTGCAATCTGCTCAATGCTTGAACCCTCGTCAAGCAAGATGGTCTCTTTTCTTTTCCCGTTTTGAATTAATTATAACCTTCAAACCAGCTGCTAAGAACAAGAAAGCTGACGCTCTATCTCGAGCTTTTGTGACGTCCTCTGATGTAGAAGAGGTTCCCAACCATGCTATTCTAGATCCCAAATGTATTTCTCTGGCTGCTTCATCCACCAAAATGCTACCATTTGGGAAGACCCTCGTGCCTCCTACTCTGAGGAGGAAAATCCTTTCGTGGTTCCATGCCTCTCGTTTTTCTGGACACGCCGGTGAACATAAGACCTTTGAGATTCTCTCTCGTAGTTACTGGTGGCCTTCAATGAGGAGAGACGTCAAAGAGTTTATTGCTTCCTGTGATTTATGTTCTCAGTTCAAATCCTCCCGCAGAACTCCAGCAGGGTTGCTGCGACCACTACCCATTCCGTCCAAGCCTTGGACCCATATTAGTATGGATTTCGTTACTGATTTGCCACCAAGTAAGAATCACAATACTATTTGGGTAGTGGTAGACAGATTTTCGAAGATGGCTCATTTCGTCCCTCTGTCCGGTTTACCTTCCTCGTCTACTCTGGCTGAACATTTCATTAAAGAAATCTTCCGCATCCATGGATGTCCGTCTGAGATTGTGTCAGATAGAGGAGTACAATTCGTTTCCAGATTCTGGCGGGCCCTTTGTAAAACCTTGGGCATACGATTAGCACTCTCATCGTCTTACCATCCGCAATCTAACGGACAAACGGAACGAGTCAATCAAGATCTTGAGACTTTTATTAGGATGTTCTCTTCAGCCAACCAAGACAACTGGGTAGAATTGCTCCCTTGGGCTGAATTCGCCCATAACAACATGTACCATGAGTCATCATCCAAAACTCCATTCTTTGTGGTCTACGGTCACCATCCGTCTTTTCCGGAATTTCCTGCCCTCCCGCCCACCCAAGTTCCTGCTGTGGAGACTGCTTGTCAGACCTTCAAAAATATCTGGTCTCAGGTCAAAACCTGTTTAAAGAAGACATCTAACAAATATAAGTCTTTCGCAGATAAGAAGAGGCGGGCTATTCCACCACTAAAAATTGGAGATCGTGTCTGGTTATCTACCAAAAATATTCGTTTGAAGGTTCCATCTATGAAATTCGCCCCTCGTTTTATTGGTCCATATAGGATCATTCAAGTTATCAATCCAGTATGTGTTAAACTTCTTCTTCCTAAGAATCTTCGGATCTCCAATGCCTTCCATGTGTCCTTGCTCAAACCTCTCATCATCAACCGTTTCTCGACTCCTTCCTCAGCACCGCAGCCAGTTCAAGTTCATCAGGAGGAGGATTTCGAGATTACTGAGGTATTGGATGCAAAAATTTCGCGAGGAGTCCTCCGTTTCCTCGTTCATTGGAAGGGCTTTGGTCCTGAAGAGCGTTCATGGATCAAAGCTGAAGATCTTAATGCTCCTGCCCTTCTGAAGAAGTTTTATTCCAAAAATCCGGACAAGCCCGGTTCCAGGCGTTCTGTGCCCACCTTTAAAAGGGGGGGTACTGTCACTCACCGGACTGTGAGTGCTTCTTCCCGGACATTTAGGAACCGTGGCCGTCCTCCATCCTGAGGGACTGCGCATGCGCAGCCCTTTCCAAACCTTCAGTGTATGTTCCTTTAACTTAATTGGCAGATCAGGCAACCTCCCTATATTAAGCACCTGTGGTCAACACCACGTTGCCTGATCTTGGAGTCTCATTCCCCATGAGCCTCTGAAGGTGTTCCTGTGTTTCCTTGTTTATTCAGCCCTGCTGATTCCTGTGGTTTCCAAACCACTTCTACCTCTGTGGTTTCCAAACCACTTCTACTACTGTGGTTCCCATACCACTTCTACCATCTACTGTATCATCGTGACTGTGAGCTGATTCCTATCCGCTGCCTCCGTGCACTACAGTCTTCTAATCACTTCAACTCTACCATTTATCATTGGGACTGTTAGCTGATGCCTATCCGCTGCCTCCGTGCACTACAGGCTTCAACCACATCCACTCACCTGTTCATGATTGTGACTGCCAGCTGATTCCTATCCGCTGCCTCCGTGCACTACAGGCTTCAACCTGCAACTCGTCTGTGTTTCATCATCGTGACTGTTTGGCTGATTCCTATCCGCTGCCTCCGTGCACTACAGTCTTCAACCTGCAACTCGTCTGTGTTTCATCATCGTGACTGCTAGCTGATTCCTATCCGCTGCCTCTGTGCGCTTCAGTCTTCAGTCCTCGTCAACTCTACCGTGTTTCCTTGAGTTTGCTGCCACTATTGCTACCCGCTACTCTCCGTGATCATCTGTTCCAGTTCAACTCTGCTCCGGGGTCCCATCGTTACTGCACCTGCTGGTTGCTATTGGTTACCTCCGTGTTCCCGCAGAGACCCGCTGCTGTGACTTCTCAGCGCTACTCATCCATCTACTGCTGATCCGCTCTCCACGCCTTCCTGTGTTCCCTGCTGGTCTACCTACCTGTGCGCTGCACCTGCTAGACCCCCGCTTCACCCATCCAGGGACTTGTATCCTGCTGGCCTCCTGCCCTTCAGGTATCTCTGCACTCCTGTCTGACTGCCCTCTCCTGAACCACGGTATGCATACTTCCCATTGACTGTGCTGTGTATTGCATACCTTGCTGGACTGTGTTGGTTCTCCTCTGGAGTGTACTATCCGCTGAGTCTATTGCCATCATTGACTGTGTTGGTTCTCCTCTGGAGTGTACTATCTGCTGACTCTACTGCCATCATTGACTGTGTTATCTCATGCTGGATTTCTTCAAGAGACTTTCTATATTGGCAGTGTTGTTCAGTCATTTATACATTTATATTGTGCATATTACTGTGGATCAAAGTCAAGGTGCCCGTGTATATATTGTGTTGCAGTCTCTCCCCGTGCACCTCCTCACATATATATTCAGTGGTACAACTTGCTAGTGGCAGACCACTGACTCCTGTTTACAGTTTCACCTGTTCCAGTATCCTCTCACATAGCAGTGGTACAACTTGCTAACGCAGACCACTGACTCCCCGGATACCTCCACTTGGATTCCATTCCTTCACTCAGACAGCGGTACAACTTGCTATCCGCAGACCGCTGACTCTCATCACCTCCTCGTTTCTGTTGGACATTCCTCCTCACTATAGCAGTGGTACAACTTGCTACCGCAGACCACTGACTACCTTCACGTGTCCTTTGTCCATACAGTTCCTCGTGTATTACTACCTCCATATTGCCAGTGCTGCTAGTCATAGACTTTCCTGAGCATCTCATCATCTGCTATTTCCTGTTCCGTGATCACCCTGCTACCAGAGTACCATATTACCACCTATACTGCTCTGGTAAGCCTATCACCTGGTGATCCCTGGGTAAAGACTCCTAGTGCCCGTGACAGTGGAGCATACAAAGGTGTCCAAGATTGAATTTTACAAGTAAATCCGCTGGCTATTTTTTCTCCTTGTGCCTGTCACAGTTTGAATCTGTGTGGTGTCCATGCAGCAGAATGTTGTCCTGAGGTTGTGTCATTTTTTGGCATTGTACAAAAGCTGTATAATATATGTAGTGGCAGTCCTCAGTGGTGGGAAATTTTGAAAGAAAACATCGGTGCTTCACACCACTCCATGTCAAATACACGTTGGTCTGCAAGGGTAGACAGTGTCAAACCCTTTGCTGAAAGACAATTGAGTCAGTGTTGGAACTAAACCTAACCTCAGAAATCCGGATAGATCTAGATTTTGTAAGCATCTATTTGGAGTCATTTGATTGTGTTTTGATGGCATCTATTTGGCTAAAAGTCCTTACAGCTATAAATTACAGAAGCACAGTTTTGCAAGTACGAAAGACCACAATTGATAAAGAAGTTGAAAATCTTTCCAGTCTGGTAGATGAATTAAAAGCAATCAGAAATAATTGGCAAGCTCTCTTAAATGAATCCAGACTGGTTGCTGAAAATTTAACTATACCAACTGAGTTTAGATCTCTTCAGGAAAGACGTCAAAGAAAAAGGAGAAGATTTTTTGATGAATCATCAACTGAAGAATCTTTCTCTAATTCAACCCCAGAAGATATATATATATATATACACATATATATATATATATATATATATATATATATATATATATATATATATATATATATATATATATATATATGTGTGTGTATATATAGATATATCTTTTTTTAACGTATATATATATAGGGGCCCCGTTGCACTGGCTTGCCTGGGGGCCCATAATGTTGTTAAGAGGGCCCTGCCCCAATGCAGGAAATCAAAAGGCGAGAATTCCATGGAAGATTGTGTCTCTCTAATGGCCAGTAATAAATAGAATAACAAATAATACCAATTTTTCCATCTAAATTGAAATTAGCATATTCTTTAATATTTTGTTGAACTTCTTCACTAAACTATCAGTCTGAGGATGAAACACAGAGGTCCTTAATTGAGTAATCTTAAACAGGCGCCACAAATCTCATGATTTTGGACATAAATGTGCTACCTTGATCAGTGATGATTTCCTTAGGTAATTGCACTTAGCTAAAGACCTGTTCTACTTCCCTAGCAATTGTCTTTGTTGAGGTATTGCGCAATGGTATCGTTTTCGGGTATCTGGTAATGTAATACATTATCACCAAAACATACTAATGATCCCTGGCAGACTTTATTAGAGGTCCGACCAAATCCATTGCTATTCTCTCAAACGGGACCTCAATGGATAATGGAACAAGCAAACATTCATAATGTAGCCTGAGAGCATGGAACTGACAGGGCAGGATGTTCAGGAGTCAGATACATCTTTATGGACCCCTGGCCAGAAAAACTGCTGCAAAATTCTGTCTGAGGTTTTTATCTTACCCTAGATGCCCTACAGTTATGTGACCATGAGCAAGGTCTAACACCGTTCTTCTATATGCCTTAGGAACTATCAGCTTTTCCACAATACCTTCTCCTTTTTTAAGACATTTGATACAACAACCCTTGAGGTATTGCCATGTGAGGGTATGACCACTCTACTGTGTTTACATCAACCACTTTTACATTCATTCATATAGCCTCTACTAGAGTGGGGTCTTTTAACTGTTCTGAGGCAAAAATACATTTTCTCACTTCAAGATCAGGAATACAGAGAACAGGTTTAACAAAATTTCCTACTTCAATAGGAAGTACACTATCCTGCGCTGCATTGCTGCCCTCATCATTTTCTGACTCCCCGATCATGCTTGAAAATGGGAACAATTAAGACTTTATCTGCAACATTTTCAAATGGGCCTGGGTTACACAATTTTGAAATCAACTGGGTTTCCCACAGCTTCCAGAAGTGGGAAAAATCTCTCCCCAATATAGAATCAAACAAGGAACTAATCCCACAGTGAGTACCAAGGGACCACACAGTGTTTCTGTGTTCAATTAAGCAGTAACATAATGCCGAGTATCTCTATGTATACAGGTTACCACAACAGACTTCCCTTGATGCTTTAATAGGCTCACCAACTCGGCTTTTACAAGAGTAGCCATACTACCAGAATCTAGCAGAGCCTTTACCTGTTTGCCTTCTACAGGAATTATACATATTTGTTTGTCTGGCTCAGCTAGCTGGGCAAAGAAAGATACTGTACGATGTACATAAATATTATCAGATTGCATAAGTATGTGGACAATTAGCAGCAACATAGCCAAAGCCACCACATTTAAAACATCTGATCACATTTTTATCAAGTCTTATATGAGGCTGGAAGCTTCTTGGCATAATTGGCCAGGTTCTCCAGTTTCTGAGCCTATAGTCTCTGGAAGTTTAAGTTTATTCCACCACCCAGCACCCTTTTCCCCTGGAACAGTCTTACCGGAAGTCAGTGGATATCAGTGTTGCAGAACTAGGGGACGGTGGGGTGCATTCATCAGTTCCCCAGGTGCCATATACCACTCTAACTTCTCTACAAGCTAGTCTGCTGTTTTAGGGCCCTCAAAGCTTATCCACTTTCGCAGAACAGCAGGCAGGAACATAGATATCAATCCATAATGACCCTTTCCACAATATGTGGCCCTGTCAAAGTTTCAGGTTGTAGCCACTTCTTGGTGAGATAGATGAGGTCATGCATTTGAGAGCAGGGATGTTTGTCCACCTGGTATCCCCAGCGATGAACGCTACACGTGGCATACTGCGATCGCACGGTAAAATATGCACGTACACACTCGCATTACAACATTTAGTTATTTATATAATTCATATTCATATTGAATCTATTCTACAGTGATTTATGAGCAGATAGCATTTAGTTTATTATTAGTTTATATATTATGATTATATGTACACCTCAGTGTTATTTAAGGTTCAGGTTAAAGGAAATGTGTCGTGTCTGATAGCATGTTAATCCCCTTTACATCAGCAGCTGTCCGGTGCATTCGGCCAAGAGATTGCACATTGCATACTCTAGTTATTGATGTTCGGGAATAAACCTTTAATATGATGCTGACTATAAAATGCTAATAGACTAGTTGTAACTGGAGTCGTGGCGGGAACAAAGGAGCACATCCCCTGGAGAGATGATCCCCACCTTTGGATTCTTTAGTTTGAACTAGCCTATGTCCTGTTTACCCTGGACCCACCCGAAGTCTGGACCTATAGAAGCAAGCCACGTCATCTGCATTGTTCACTCTGTAACACTGAATGTATATATATCATAGCTGCGCTCCGACTAGCTCAGTCTACTCTGACCACAGTATTCAAGTGTGATACTTCAGAGGCGCCGCCGGACAGACTATCACATGATCACTGACGTTCCCGGGTCGCTGAACCGCTGACTAGATTACAAAATCTAGTCAGCAGCGCCCTGCATGTCCCGGCGCCCTAGGCAACTGCCTAAGGTTGCCTAATGGGAGCGCCGGGCCTGCTGGCAGGCTTGGTCTTCTAAATCTGCAATCACATTGTACTGTGTTATATAGGTAAAACACAAAGAGGAGAGCTCCATTGCTAATTGTCATTGCCGAAATAGAAATAATAGGGCTGGCAGTGTTGTTCTTAATCTGCAGTCTCATTGTACTGTGTTATCAAAATGGATTCACAGCAGTACACATAAGACCAGGAGCACCAAGCAGCTGATGGCACCAGTCATGATGATGGTAACCCCTCTATGTCATCTGCTAAAGCCTATGTCAAAAAACACCTTTTACCTTGGTCAAGAAAAAAAGATTTGTAATCCAGGCAAAGTTATCTGCAGAAAAAAATAAAATTGCCAAAATGCCATTCTACACATGCAGTGGCAAGGAAAGAATGAGGCCTTCGCCTTTCTCTATGAGTGCTAGTTCTGCAACTGTCACTGAGGCATGTTTTTGTAAGGTCAGTCATGACCAAGCAAGACCTTGTCATTCGGACTCCAAAAGTGGTGTCCAAATACTTTTACGTGTAAAAGCCGAGCTGGAAGAAAACAGTAAGGCATTAGAGGAAAATGTATGTTCAGATTCAGAAATGACACAAATTCCTGAGGAGAGTCTATCCACGATTGCTATGTGTAATCCTGACCTGTCTGATAGTGTACCCATAAAGAAGGCCCCTTTCAGCATTTCTGAAGATGTGTGCATGAACAGCCCAAGTGTAGCCGGTGGTACACAAATTGAGGATGCCACTTTGGAATTGCAACAGGATGAGGGGGATATTTGTGTAGCTGACGTGGACGCTAATTAGGATGTTGATGAGGATGATGTTGTTTGTGTAAGTCCTGCACCAGTGGAAGCAGTTCTTGCATGTGATAAGAAGAAGGCCATTGTCATGCCTGGCCATAAGACTAAAAAATCCACCTCTTATGTGTGGAATTATTTTTATCCAAATCCTGATAACAGTTGTCTAGCCATTTCTAGCGTTTGTAAAGCCACAGTCAGTAGAGGTAGGGACCTTAACCATCTAGGAACCTCATCCATGTTACACCATTTGAAGCGAGTTCATGGCAAGCTGTTGGGAAAATCAGAAACTTATGCTAAAAAAATAACAACAAGCAGTCCATCATCAGCTAGGTCCCTTCTCTCAGCTAGTTCCCGACACCTGCAATCTACACCCACAACACCATCCTCATCAATAACCTCAGTAGCGATCGGAGTTAGCCCTGCACCAAGTTGCTAAGGCTAGATGACTCCTGCACTCTCCTAGATTCCTCAGAAGAATTCTTGAGCGTTAGTCCCACTGCTGTTGCTGCTGTTGGGGGTGAATCTTCATCCCAAAAGCCGACCAAGAAGAAGACTACTAGTAGTTTATAACAATTGACCGTTAAATAATCCTTTGCAAGAGTAAGCAAGTATGAAAGCTGTCACCCAGTCGCAAAGCGGATCACAGACGCTATGGCAACTATGCTAGTATTAGATCTGCGTCCAATATCCACTATTAATGCAGCTGGTTTTAGATAATTACTTGAGGTCTTGTGCCCCTGTTACCAAATTCCATCACGACACCATTTTACTACAAAAGCTATTCCTCACCTCTACCATAAGGTTTGTAAAAATGTAACTATTGGGCTACAAAATGCCATTCTACTCACTGTACACTTAACCACAGATATGTGGACAAGCGGAACTGGGCAAACTAAAGATTATATGACTGACAACCCATTGGGTTGGTGATTCGCCTTCACCAGCAGGAACAGCAGCAGCACATACCCAAATAAGCCATATTTTTCAGAGGCAGGCTACTCTGTGTATCACCGGCTTCACTAAGAGGCATACAGCTGACAATTAATCATTGCCACATGGCTTATCCCGCTTGGATTCTCCTCAGAATATGTCATTTCTGATAACTCCACCAATATTGTGAGAGCATTACAGCTGGGTGAATTCCATTACATTTCCTTTTTGCTCACACAATAAACCTGGTGGTGCAGAGCTTTTTGAAATAATGACAAGGACTTGCAGGAGATGCTGTCTGTGGCCCGTAAAATATCTGGACATTTCCGGCATTCGGCAACAGCATGTAGGAGATTGCAACAGCTACAAGAGCAATTTAATTTGCCCTGCCACCAACTGAAGCAAGAGGTGGTGACAAGGTGTAAGTCCACCCTGTATATGCTTCTGCTGATGGAGGAAGAGCGAAAAGCCATCCACGCTTACTCCACAAGCCATGACATTGGGAAAGGAGGGGGGATGTATTTTACTCAAGCGCAGTGAAGAATACTTTCCTTGTTGTGCAAGGTGCTGAAACCATTCAAAGTAGTCACCTGTTAAGTGAGTTCAGACACTGCTTGCTTGAGTCAAGTGATTCCCTTACTTTAGACTTTTGGAAAAGCAGCTTGAGAAACTGAAGGAGGAGATTAAACAAAGCAATTGCCAGGCGCCGTTCCCCATTCTGCTCCCTTGCCGGGGACGGACACCACTCTCTATTTCCTGTGTACCCCGTTGCTAATCAAAGGGACGCTTTCTCCGGCTGGACCCTGGGCGCATGCGCGGCCGTTGCTACGGCAACGTGACGCATTCCTCGGCTTCCAGTCCACCAATGATAGTACACCTACCTCTATATCTGGGAGACTCTGGCACCATTAGGGTGCCAGAGTATCTAGGTCCCTCTATGCTCCAGCACTTCTGTGGTCATTACTACTTCCTGTCTGATTTCCTGTGTACTGAACCAGCTTGTCCTGACTTCACTTTGGATTCCCCTCTGGTCTGCTTCGCATTTCCTGGTTTTGACTCCTGGCCTTCTGACTTCGCTTTATCTACTCCCTGGTACCTCGCATGCCCACACGGTTACAACTCCTGCCTGTACGATGATTGTTCACCACTCACCTCGCTGGTAGCTTCCTGGGAGGGCTGCGACCTGTATGCCACTTGCAGCGAAATCCAAACTCCCTTCTAAGGGTCCCTGGTGAAGACCAGTGGTGTGTTAGACTCTCAGCCTGAAACATTCCGTGACAGTATTCTGTAACCATGACTTCTGAAGTACCTGGTGAACCGTCGGCTCGAGATTTACTTTTGCATCTCGCCCACAGAGAAACAAGAATCTGAACAGGCACAACTGCTGCAGTGCATCCAAGGGGTTGCTGCTAGACTTGAGTCCCTCCAAGCCTCTGTGGCCAGCTCTCAAACGGTACTGGTAACCTACTCCAGAGCTTCTCCTGCGACCTCTTCATATGCCGTAGTATCCACCTCTTCCCTGCGTCTCCCTCCTGCGGACAAGTTTGACGGGGAGCCCAACAAGTGCAGAGGCTTCTTGAATCAGTGTTTGATCCTCTTTGAGTGCAAGGCAGCATCCTTTCGAGTCAAGCGAGTCAAGGTTGCCTTCATCAACTCCCTGCTGTCCGGGCAAGCTTTAGCATGGGCCTCTCCCCTTTGGGAACGGAACAACCCTCTCCTGCAAAACACCTCGTCATTTGTTGAAGCCTTTCACAAGGTCTTTAATGAGCCCGGTCAGGTATCCTCTGCGGACTCCAGTCTTCTAAATCTGTGCCAAGGGACTTGGATGGTTGGTCAGTATGCTATACAGTTCCGTATGCTTTCCTCTGAATTAAAATGGAACAATGAGGCCTTAATGGCAACCTTCTGGCAAGGTTTGGCAGATCGTGTCAAAGACGAATTAGTCTCCCGTGAGCTCCCAGCAGATCTGGATTCTCTTATTTCCCTGTGCAACAGGATTGACCTGCGTTTTCGGGAGCGCACTATTGAGCGGTCTTCTACCAGACGGCCCTCCCCTCGTCTAGCTCCTCTCTCTCAGAATCCGGTGCCTCCAGAGGAATCCATGCAGACTGGCCACACCCGACTCTCCCCTGAAGAGCGAGAGAGACGCTTCAAGCAAAATCTCTGCCTATATTGTGGGGAACCTGGTCATGTTTTGTCTACAGAGCCTCCCCTCTCTGCCTTGCCTTACACTGGCTCCCCTTCCCCTACAGAATCCTTTTCAAACTCCTCACCACCACTTACAAGGCTCTCTCCAACTCTACTGCCCCTTATATCTCTAACCTCCTCTCCATTCACACTCCTGCCCGCTCCCTGCGCTCGGCCAACGACCGCCGCCTCTCCTCCACCCTTATCACATCTTCCCACTCCAGAATCCAAGACTTTTCCCGTGCAGCCCCCCTTCTCTGGAACGACCTGCCTAGTTCCATCCGTCTCTCTCCTACCCATCTACTTAACCCCCATCTCCTCCCTTTGCTCGTCCTCCCTTCTCTCCTCTTGCCTCAACTAGCTCCTCTTGTGCCTGGTCTGTTTACCCTCCCTTAGGATGTAAGCTCGTATGAGCAGGGCCCCCTCCCCTCCTGTCTCCATACCTGTTCTTCCGCTCCGTTTTTACTGCATATGACTAACCGGAGTTTCTGAAGTATTGGTACTTTTTGGTCATTGTTCTGTATGGTTTCACCCTGTATGGTTTCACCCTGTAAATGTGGCCCAGCAGGAGTTTTGGTTGTGGCAAGGGGGCAGCGCTGTTAATGAAAAAAAAATCCTGCAAAAAAAAAAGAAGAAAATACTTACCTTGCGGTCACGTCAGCTGGCGCTCCGGCTTTCTCCCTGGTCTCCTCCTCCGTGCGGCGCTCACAGTGAATGTCAGGGGTGACGTCATCACACCCGACATCCATTGCGTAGCGCAGCACAGAGGAGTCACCCGCGCGAACTATCAGCAGCAGTGAAAGATTATCCAGTATCTTATTGTTGTTACTCTGAATTTGGACTTTCTGCACCATGCAATTATGAACTAGCTGTGTTCTCTGTATGAATCTAATATAAATATTAAGAGATGATTGTATTTTTAATATTTTAAACCATTTTAAATGTGCAGTAGTGAGTAGGGTGAAAATATCACCCACTGTTACCCTCATCGGAGGTTGCTCCATGAGCCATTTTTCCCGCCACCTTTAAATCTCTGTAGATTTCTATTAGTCCTCCTGATGCTACCCATATCTGTGACCATTTCAAACTGGTCAATAAAAAAAATGATTCATGGGTGCAGAAAGAGAGGAAAAAAAATGTTTTGGGCATTTAATTCCCCGAACCCCACTAAGGGTCAGATGCAGGTAAGTTAAATTGTAGCTGGTAATGGGACTACTGCTTTAATCATGATTCTGCAACAGGTTTCTTAACTCTTACTAACTTCATTTCCAAGTAAGTTTAATATGTTAACAATGTTTTCTATGTTTTTTTGGATGATCAGCTATCGTTAGTGTTAGTGTATTTTATGTGCGGCCCAAACCAACTAGTCGTCTTCCAATGTGGCCCAGGGAAGCTAAAAGGTTGGACACCCCTGCTCTAGAATGTCATGAAGAGTGATCAGCTGAATTACAATTAATTTCAAAGTCCCTCTTTATCACGACAATGAACTTTATCCCAAAAACAACATTTCCACTGCATTTCAGCCCTGCCACAAAAGGACCAGCTGACATCAGGTCAGTGATTCTCTCATTAACACAGGTGAGAGTGTTGACGAGGCCAAAGCTGGAGATCACTCTGTCATACTGATTGATTTAGGATAACAGACTGGAAGCTTTAAAAGGAGGGTGGTTCTTGAAATCATTGTTCCTCCTCTGTAAACCATCGTAACGATGGTTAACAAGGAACCAAGGAAACACATGCAGTCATCATTGCTTTACACACAAAGGATCATCAAGAACTTCAAGGAGAGAGGTTCAATAGTTGTGAAGAAGGCTTCAGAGCGCCCCAGGACCGTCTCCTAAAGTTTATTCAGCCATGAATAAAGATGATGATGGTGAAGAACAGTGCCTTTTCCAGCATGATAGAGCACCTTGCCATAAGGCAAAAGTGATAACTAAGTGGTTCGTGGATCAAAGCATTGAAATTTTACGTCCATGGCCAGGAAACTCCCCAGGCCTTAATCCCATTGAGAACTCAAGAGGTAAGTGGACAAACAAAAATTCTAATAAACTCCAAGCATTAATTAGGCAAGAATGGACTGCCATCAGTCAGTATGTGGCCAATAAGTTGATTGACAGCATGCCAGGGTGAATTGCAGGTCTTCAAAAAGAAGGTCAACACTATAAATATTGACAAATATTTACATAATGTAATTGTCAATAAAAGTTTTTGACACTTATGAAATGCTTGTAATTTTACTTCAGTATACCATAGCAACATCTGACAAAAAGGTCTAAAAACAATGAAGCAGCAAACTTTGTGAAAACCAATACTTGTGTCATTCTCAAGACATTTGCACATAACTGTATTGGAAGAATTAGTGAGGTACTCCATTTGTTAAGCAAATGTAAATCTAGCTCAGAGCTCTTAAAATGTAGGATATACTGTGTACTGTGAATACACAGTCCGTTTGATTACACAGGCCTGTTTCCTGTGTAGATAGTTGGCTGATCCAATCTGATTCACTGTCTTCAAGTCTTTTTACATGCAGTATTCTGGCTGGCAACACACCGCAGCTCTGCCGCAGTCTATCTGTCAGCAACAACACTTGCCTCACTTTTCCTCACAACAGCATAGCAGAAAAACGTGTCTCTTTTCACAAAATGTATCCTCAGTATTTACTCACGCCGAGGCTCCTCCTTTCAACAATCTCTGTTACAAAATCCTGGAGCTTTCCAGCAGTCTTAGACTGGACTTTTTGTGGGCCCTAGAGTCTCTCCTGTATCATGCTGTGAGACAGTCCTGTTCCACTGGTTACTAGTGCCCAACAGTTTTCTGGGTATCACACTGAGTGACAACTTCATTGTCCCTCCTGTTTCTTAATTGACCAGGGGCTAAGTGAGATTTAAGTTTTCTAGCTTTTTAATAAATCATACGTGGTCGTTTAGGTAAATGTGGATCCAAAATGGGGTCTTTAATATATCCCAATGTTTTTTCAAGATTATTATCTATTTTATAAAGTTTCTGTTATACCTTGTAATAAAGGGTCGATTCTAAACCAATATCTTGTGTATTACTTTCATGCTTTTTTTTATACCGTAATAACTTTGTTTAACCCATTGATAACGCTTTATAAACGTCCCCTTAACAATTCAACTGAATAGCCTTTCTCCAAAGGTTTTGAAGTCAATGAATTGGAGTTTTCCATGCAATCATTGTAGTGTCTGTAAAAGTACGGATAAAAAAATATAAAACCATTGTAGGTAATATAAAATGGAAATATATAATTAAACATCGTATGACATGTATTTCCACATATGTGGTGTCCATGATTAGATGTGATTGTAGTTTAATTAACATTGGAAACTGCTCATAATTTGCAGCGTTTAATGATAGAATGATGTGTACATATTTGATTGTTTTTTGAATAATGTTTTTTGGAATAACATTTACAATTTTTAATATGACAATTCGGATTGTTCTGTAACTAGTAACCACATATGTGAACAATTTCTTATAACATTGTCATTTTTGATTTGGTAGTTAGCTATGAACATAAAATTGTATTAAATGGGTGGTTCTAATATAGTTTATAAGTTTTGGGGTTTGGCTTACATCATATGTTAGAAATAAGAGGCCAACATATTATTATAGTTGTACAGATATATATAATGAAAGGACTCATCCCATGATTGACAAAAGTCGACTGAATTATATTTTGGATAAACCATTTAATTGGGTATTTATTATGATATCTCTGCAGCATGTTCAAATTCCTTTATTGGTATGCCTAAATTGATTGTTAGTGAATTATAAAATGATTTGAACATATTAATTTATTTGATGTTTGAGATATCTGTATTGTGATCGTGGTATATTAAATGATTTAATTTCAATTTAAATTGCATATATATAGGGCACAACTCCTATTATGATTTTTTTGTGGTCAATATCAGCAAATGCTATGCATGACATCTTGAATATTTATGGATACGACTTGAATACTTGTGCATACAAAAGTATGATACATTTAGAACAGCCCATTCATTTATATGAACTTTTCTTTTAATGGCTATTTCCACCTCTGTAGTAGACATCTTGAAATATTAATATCCCCCCAAGGAGGTTTGGGCTGGTAGGTTCACAGTCGCGGTCCTCTGCCCTGTCTCCAGGTGTGATGAGCTAGTGACAAATGAAAAGAAGGGATTGCTCAACGAAACTGGGACTGATACATGGATGGGAAGCCAGGACAAGCTGGTTCAGCAATCATCAGAACCAGAAGCAGTACCAAATGGCAGACAGAAGTGCAGTTCTGAACTGTCTGGGTCAGAATCACAGGAATCCGTCACAAGATGCCCATGGAGCCTAATAATCTGGCACAGAACTGTGCACAGCGCAGGTTTAAATACGTGAGCAGATTGAATTGGGCAAGCTTGTGATATCTGTGTTCACATGACCACACGCCCCCTGCTATACAGAGCGGAGCAGCGGTAGAGGAGCTCATGTCGGGAGCGGAGACTAGAGGTAGCAAACCAAGCATTAGGTCCAGCACATGAAAGCCCAACTGCATGACATTATGTTATTTGTATTGTGATATAGAACAATGATAAATTTATAAATAGAAGACAATAATTATATAAAAGTTACCTTATCTGATTGGTTACAGTTTGTTCTGTCCCTGCCTACTTCAAAACCATATGTATATAATAATTTAAAGGGAACTTTCTCATCTTCTTATATACATTTAGGTATTATTATCATCATTGGAACAAGCATTTTTTTTTAGTGTTAATATGCTTTTTCGTACTACCTCTTTCATACTACTACTGGCAAACCTACATCCTGAGGTCACATTGTCATAATGTGACACAGTCCTAAGCATGTGTCAAAAAAAAAAAACGCAGCCCCTTTTAGCCCCGGGAAAAAAATGGCCTTGTGTTGAAAACATTGCACCTTTTCCTAACACCCCTAGCCAGTGGATGTTGGAGTAATAAAGAATTTATGTTAGGAATTAGCATTTTGGTTTGAGGCACTACTGGTACCAGCAAGTCATTGTAGCCATAGTTTGGCTATGCCTACATTTGTAGAATTACAAGTGTTAGCATATCCATAGCTGCCAGAGCATGCTGCCACTAGTATTCTGACATTGAGTGGGCCCTCGATGCCAGAAATGCTCTGGCATCCAGGGCCCACTGATACCTGGAGCATTATATGGAAAAAGACTGTTAAAAGAAACACCAACACCATGAATTTTTTGTTTTTATTTAAATAAAAATTGACGCCAGAAAATAAAAAGTCACACATCTTACAATCCCCTTACCTATCTTTCTCTCTCTCTGCTTCTATTAGCCGGTGATATATCCCCAAATCCAGGTCCCCCACACTCCTCACACACACATACATCAGAACCCTACCACTCTATAGCAAACCTCAAACACATCACCTTTTTCCCCTCTTCCAAAGTCCTTTAAATATGCCATTTGAAATGCACGCTCTGTATGTAACAAACTTACCTCTATACATGACCTCTTCCTCTCAAAAAACCTCAACCTTCTGGCAATAACAGAAACATGGCTCACACAATCAGATACTGCCTCACCTGCAGCACTTTCACATGGCGGCCTCCATCTCACCCCACCTCCTTGTCTGAAGGTTTTTAACCCATTCTCTATGCGAGTTGCTGTCATCTATCGCCCCCCTGGTCCACACCAACAGTTTATTGAGGATTTCTTTGCATGGCTCCCTCACTTCTTATCTTCAGACATCCCCAACCTTATCCTGGGTGATTTCAATATACCTATTGATAACCCACCTTCCAAACTACTCTCTCTACTCTCCTCACTTGACCTCTCCCAGTGGATTGAATCATCTACTCATCAGGATGGCCATTGCCTTGATCTTGTTTTCTCTAGACTATGCTCACTTTCAAATTTTCTTAACACACCCTTCCCCCTCTTGGATCATCACCTTATCAGCTACACACTCACCCCCACTGCTCTAACCTCTCTACTGTCTTACTCTACCAAGCCTCCTCATACCCGCAGAAATCTTATTTCTATTAATCTTCAACAATTTTCCACCTCTCTCCAACACATTCTCCTCCCCTGAGATGGCAGTACCTCATTTTCACCAAACCTTAACAACAGCCCTTGATCAAGTGGCTCCGGCGACACTACATACTACACGTCGGCTTTAATGTCAGCCGTGGCACACTACAGCAACGCAAAATCTTCAAAAACTTTCCCGTAAAGCAGAACATTACTGGCGTAAATCTCGCACCTCACATATACATCTATCTACCGCTCCTATTGAAATGCTCTGGACACTGCAAAACAAACATACTTCCAATCTCTTATATATGCTCAGGCTTCTAACCCCAAACACCTTTTTAACACATTTAAATCTCTTCTCCATCCTCCCACCCCAAACCCTCCATCTACTATCAGTGCCCAGGATCTTGCTTCCTACTTCAAGGACAATATTGATAAGATCAGACTAGAAATGGTATCCTCTTCCTCGACAAGCTCAATTCCTTACCACAACCCTCTGACACCCTCTCTTCATTTACCCCACAAATGAACTGGAAATTTCTACTTTCTTCTTATCTTCCTACTCTACCTCCTATCCTCTTGATCCTATTCCCTTGCAAATTGGTAGATCCCTGTCTCCTGTGCTCATTTCACCTCTAACTAAAATCTGTAATCTCTCGCTCTCTACTGGCATCTTTTCATCATTATACAAGCATGCAGTGATTACTCCTATTCTAAAAAAACAAGATTCTGACCCAAACTCGGTCTCAAATTACCGTCCCATCTCTCAGCTCCCGTGCCCCTCCAAGCTTCTAGAGACTTGCCTACACTCGCCTCACATGCTTCCTTTCCGAAAACAAACTGTTGGATCCTCTTCAGTCTGGCTTTCGCGCTCAACACTCCACAGAGACTGCGTTGACTAAGGTTGGCAATGATCTGATCACTGCTAAAACTAAACGCCATTACTCTCTGCTAATCCTCCTGGATCTCTCGGCTGCATTTGACACTGTTGACCACTCCCTTCTCATACAAACGCTGCAATCCCTAGGTCTTCAAGACACTGTTCTATCCTGGTTATCATCCTACCTTTCTAATCGCTCTTTCACTGTTAATTTCTCTGGGGCCACCTATGCTCCGCTTCCTTTATCAGTTAGAGTACCGCAAGGTTCAGTGCTAGGTCCTCTGCTGTTCTCTATCAATACCGCTTCTCTTGGAAATCTAATAAGTTCCTTTGGATTTCAGTATCATCTCTATGCGGATGATACCCAAATTTATCTATCCTCTCCTGATCTCTCGACATCTGTGTTGTCCCATGTAACTGACTGTCTTTCTGCCATTTCATCTTGGATGTCCTCTCGCCAACTCAAACTTAATCTTTCTAAAACAGAGTTAATAATATTCCCACCCACCAACAATAGCATACTTGACATTTCTATCTCTGTTGATAACATGACCATAAATCCCACCCCACAAACTCGCTGCCTAGGTGTAATCCTTGACTCACACGTATCCTTTGTTCCCCACATTTACTCTATATCTAAATCATGTTACATATATCTAAAAAACATTTCCAGAATTCGCACATATTTCACGCAGGACACTGCAAAAACTTTAATTCATGCACTTATCATCTCCCGCATTGACTATTGTAATTCCCTCCTTACTGATCTTCCCCAAAAGAGACTCAAACTCCTACAATTTATTTTGAATGCTGCGGCGAGATTGATTTTCCTTGCAAATCTTTATTCCTCTGTATGTCTCTACACTGGTTGCCTGTTTTCTACCGAATCCAATATAAAATACTTTTACTAACCTGCAAGGCCATCAACAAAGCTGCCCCAACATACATTTCCTCTCTTGTCTCAAAATATCTCCCAACTTGCCAACTCCGTTCTGCACAAGATCTGCGTCTCTCATCCACCCTCATTACATCCTCCCATTCCCAGTTACAGGACTTTTTTCGGGCTGCACCCACTCTATAGAATTCTCTCCCTCGGACAATAAGACTCTCCTCTGGTCTACAAACTTTCAAGTGTTCTCTGAAAACCCACCTCTTCAGACAAGCTTATAATATTCCTCAACCACCCTCTTAACCTCACTAGATTACCCTATTACCACACGTTACACAATTTCAAACAAGATAACTACCCCTTGACCAACATTGTTGTGTGACAGGATCATTTAGCTTATGAGTCACTTTTACCTTTGCAGTCTGGCTGGGCCGAAATACAAAATGTAGACTTAACCTTATGTGTCAAACTCCCATTGTCCCATAGATTGTAATCTTGCGAGCAGAGCCTTCTCACCTCTTTGTCCGTTTTACCCAGTCTGTTTATTAGTTTACTGTTTGTCACCAATTGTAAAGCGTTACAGAATATGTTGGCGCTATATAAATAAATGATGATGACTCCCACAATTACACTTTAACTTGGTTAAATATAACCAGTTTATTGTTCACCTAAATCCATTTTCTTTCTTCAGGCTTTTAATCCAATGGAAATAAAAACAATACACACTGATGACGGTAACTTGCTCTTTGCAGAGCCATGGTGCAAAATGACAGACCAGAAGACTTGTCACTAAACAACAAAATTATACCGAATGGCCTCACTTTGATTGGACAGTAGATACCAAGTAGTTTATTGATACATTTTATCAATATGAAAGGGATTCCAGGGGACATCAAGTTCAAATATCTGGATCTCTATATTACCTGCTTCTTCCACTAATTGGTTAGATGGAAACCAAGTGGTATATTGGTTCTATTTATGTGCATTTGCTCAGGGCTTGTGCTATTTTTCCTGTTAAACTCCTCCCACAACATCACCATATCCATCTTCTGCCCTGTGGGTGACATCTCATTTAACCACTTCAAAGGGCTTGTTGTCCTTCCTATGTTATACATATTTTGGTCCGGTTGAGACCCATTCATTTTTCTCCTTTCTTTACCGCAATTAGTTCAACCCCTCCAGCCCACTTAATTATATGTTGACATATCTACAACTAGCTTAAATCACTGGGAGAAGGCAAAACTTGGTTTAGGATGTTATCAAAACCTACTTAATTTAGAAAGATATCTTGCTGCTCAGAATTTCACAATGTGGCCCACAGGTTTGAAAAATATTTCCCTTTTGATGGTTATTTTTAAAGATTGATATATTTATGTTCTGTTCTGTAGGGGAATGTCCTCTTTCAACTGCACCTTTTTTCACAGGCAGTTGTTGGGCAATTGCCATGACTGCGCGCCTGAATGGAGTTGTCGGCTCATGTTCCCCAAAACTGATCAAACAATGCCTGGCTTTGCCACCTGCCCCAACGGAGAATTCTTAGGATTCAAGCTTTATATTACAGTGCCTATGGCACTTAGAAATTAATCCCAACATCCCATATTTCCTTGATTTTCTACTAAGCCCAGGGGCCTCCTAAATATATTTTTGAAACCTTTGGGTATAGATGACAATTAGCATTCTCTCCTTTTATATAAAGAGCTTAAACTTAAATCTAGATATAATTTAATCCTCTTGAGAATATAGTTATGTGATTGTTAGGGCCCGCAATCACTAAGATGAGCTTTTAGAACGGATAATGTTGAGGTCTTCACCTTTAGCAGCCGCTTTTCCTGTAGAGCGTTATGTGCTCACAGGTACTTGGATGCCCCCAGATCTTAAGCTCAGTGTAGTAAAAGCTCATCAATGATGGCCGCAGCTCAGATGGAACCGGAGGCGTTAGCCCAGACTGGAGTGGGTTCTCAGAGACAGGCCGAGGTCAGGGGTCCGTAGCAGACAGGCAAATCAGTATCCAAGCAGAGGTCAGGGTCACAAGCGAAACAGTGTCCAGTATTCAAGCCAAAAGGTCAGGGCAACAGGCAAGGTACAGGCAAATGTCACAAGAGATCAGGCAAACAAGAGTCCAACAGCAGGTCAGCAACAGCACAAGACTGGAAATGCAGGGAGGCCCAGTTCTTAAATACGCAGAGTCACCAATGGGAGCAGAGCAGGCCAGCCTAACCTAATCATCCCCAGGAGGCTGATAATGAATTATTATTTAAAGAGCACGCATCCATCTAATTTGCCACCGGGACGCCGGGGGCAGAGGAGAGGCACGGCGGGTATGGAAAACGTGTAACAGTACTCCCCCCCCCCTTGAGGATGGACAACTTATCTCGGCTCCAAACTTTAAAAGGCACTTCCCCCTACAGCTCAGTGCCTGTTGATTGTGTTACCTGTCTAGGTATCAGACATGGCTCCATTGCTTCCTGTGCGCTCCATTGGTTGTCAGAGCTCTTGCTCCACCACTCCGTTGTACTGCTGTCTACAAGAGCTTACGCTCCATCTTATCTCGCTGTACCATTTTCCAAAAGAGCTTATGCTCCATCTCATCATGCTATACTGCGGGCTACAAGAGCTTACGCTCCATCTCATCCCGCTATACGGCTGGCTACAAGAGCTTACACTCCATCACTCCGCTGTACTGCTTGTCTACAGAGCTTACACTCCACCCCTACGCTGCACTGCTTGTCTACAGAGCTTACGCTCCACCCCTCCGCTGTACTGCTTGTCTACAGAGCTCACGCTCCACCACTCCTAGTTTCTCAATTGGCTCAAAGCTTGTGCTCCATCTCTCCTGCCATTACCTGCTATCTGCTAGTTTCACCCTTCTTACTCCCCTAAGAGATATCGCCCGATACTCCTAGTAGGGGCCGCGACCTGCGGGCGGACGCAGCTAAGACCAAACCACCTTGCGTCAGTCCCTGGTGAACACCGTCCGTTCGACCCCGCGCCTTGCTAGGAGTAGTGCTAAATTGGACAGATCAAGAATCCTATCTGCAGAACCGTGACACCTCTTCAGTAAATTCACTGGCCGGTTATAATGTTAGGGGCCGCGACCAAGATGAGCTTTTAGAACGGATAGTGTTGAAGTCTTCACCTTTAGCAGCCACCTTCCCGTAGAGCTTCATGCGCTCACAGGTACTTGGCCGCCCCCAGGTCTTAAGCTCAGTGTAGTAAAAGCTCATCAAGGATGGCCGCAGCGCAGATGGAACCAGAGGCGCTAGCCCAGTCAGAGACAGGCCGAGGTCAGGGGTCCGTAGCAGACAGGCAAATCAGTATCCAAGTAGAGGTCAGGGTCACAAGCGAAACAGCGGGGTCCAGTATTCAAGCCAAAAGTTCAGGGCAACAGGCAAGGCCCAAGGTACAGGCAAAGGTCACAACAGGAGATCAGGCAAACAAGAGTCCAACAGCAGGTTAGCAACATCACAGGACTGGAAACGCTATAACTGGCAGGGAGGCCCAGTCCTCCCTGCATTAAATACCCAGAGGAGCCAATGGCAGCAGAGCAGTCCAGCCTCACATAATCAGCCCCAGGAGGCTGGTAATGAATTATTATTTAATGCACACGCGCCCGGATAATATCCCCGCTGGGACGCGGCGGTCTGATAGTGCAGCCCTAGCAACGGTCGGCCCGGAAAGTGATTTTCCCAGTCGTCAAGGAGGCGGCTCGTAACAGTGATTCAGTAATCATATTTCTTAATTGCCCATCCTGAATTAAAATGCAAAAGGTTCCCAATGTCTTTCCACCTTTGCGACCCTCATCAGAAGAGATGTTAACTATCCTTCTAACACATCATTTGACTTTTGATCTTTCGAAAGCTATTATGGACAGATAACTTACTATGTTGAGTAAAACTAAACTACCTACCTATTACTCTGGCAAATGTATAGCCAGATTCTAAGAGGCCTATAAGGCTGGGTACACACTACAAGGTTTTCAGCCAATTATCGTGCCAATCACATGATAAATGACCATTCGGCCCGATATAACATTAGTGTGTACACTCCAACAATGAACGATAATCATTCGAAAGCACATTGTATCATTTGAAACCAGATTAAAAATCTCGTTCAACGATGGAACAATGCCACTCTAATTCTGCACTCACGACCAGCAGATAGATCTCCATGTAGTGCGAGGAGTCACAATCTTTTCAGCCTTTGGTTATGATAGATGACAGAACTAAAGGTAAATCTTGTAATACGTGTATAGTGTGTACAAAGGAAAAAAGTGTCGATCAGCATGCCAATTCATGTCGTTGGTAAAATCATTAAAGATGTTGCATCGGTAGAAATTTTCTGTAGTGTGTACCCAGTGTAAGGGTGTAGGCAGAGGTCATTTGACTTGTCTTGGTGGCCTGAAAGGTTTCGCAGGAGCTTCTTCTAAATCATTTAAGCTAATACCTATGCCTCATCCGGTCTCCCATTTCAATAGTATTTTAGTGGTCAATACGTTTCTCCACAGATCATCGAAGCAAGGAACTAAAGAAAACTGTTCTAGCTAATGTTTGTGAAGGTCCTTGCATCCCAATTAAATTTCTTTCTTCCACAATTGATCCAGAATGATCAGATTGGCTTAATTCCAGGAAGGCATTAACTCTGAGGCACCCACTGCACTGCTATTAAATGCAGAGAAGGCCTTTGACAGAATTTGAAGGACTATATTTTATACTCCAATGAGATCTATTGAAAATGGTGAGAGGCCTACCAACATTAGGGCATACTATGCCGCAACCCGTATTCATCATATGGGCAGCTCTGTGGTTAGCACGTCCTCCTCACAGCACTAGGATCACGAGTTTGATTCCTGAATTAGGCTTGATCTGTGTGGAGTTTGTATGTTCTCCCTGTGTTTGCATGGGATTGCTCCCACACTCCAAAAGCATACTGGTAGGTTAATTGAATGCTGACAAATTTAACCTTAGTCTGTGTTAGGGAATTTTGACTGTAAGCTCCAATGGGACAGGGACGAAAGTGAAGGACAAATATTCTCTGTGAAGAGCTGCCTAATTGGTGGCGTTATATAGATGGTGATGATAATCATATGGATCTCTCCTTCCAGCCTTAAGAGCTGGGTTCAAATTGAGCAAGTGGTTGTGGTTAAGACAGATAAACTTACCTCTCCATACACTTCTCATCAGATCTGGTTGTTTTGCAAATCTAATTACAAGCTGACATTTATTTAATCTCTGTCCCATTAGGAATGGACCACACATCTTTTTCGATCCTGGCAATACATTTGAAACTGCTCTGTATTTGACTTTTAAGCATTGACACTGGTGCTTACTAGTAGATCTGATACATAAATATCAGTCCTCAGATTAAATGTGTTTGAATACCCTCAAATAAAACATTATATACACTCCTTAACCAGACACTCTAAAAGTCACCTTTGTCTGCCGACCGTTGTGCGCCTGTTTATTCCCCATCCTAAAGAGTATTATTTAAAATAACATTTTGTTATTTCCTGAAAACTCTCCTCAGCAAAAACACTAGTTAGATTGGGAAAGAGACCTTGGACCTCCGTCCCCCCAGGAATCCTAAACTTGAGATTGTTTTTGTGGAGACTCTTTACCCCCTTATCCCCTTTCCTTATTTATTCCCTTTCTCTTCTCCTAATCTTTATTAGTCTTTTGCTTTCCTTATTTAAAACATATTAAACACTGCCGACTCTGTATGAATGCGAGTTTGTTTCGTACGTATATTCTTACCCATGGAAATTGTTTTGTCTGCATTTGTGACTAAATAGAGAATTTAAAAAGAGTTGAGACACGCTGCACTAGATTTTGAACTTCAAATCAGAATTCGAACATATTGCTGTCAAAGGTGACAATCACTTTTCATAGAATTTAAGAATATTCACACAGGCAGTTGTAAAATGATTTTATTTTTTTTATTGCTTTTTCTTTCTCCTGACATGTGCTACTCTGTCAAGGACACAGTTTGCAGTTAAAAGTCCGTAAGAGAGATTTTATACTGTGATAATGTTGCCTCCAATTTACTGGCCAACATAGAGGATGCAAAGGAAAAATACTTTGTGAAAATGCATGTGCAAAATAAGACAAGTACATTAAGGGAGATATTTATGAATCTCAGGTGCTCACTGCACTGATTTCTTGTGAACTAGGGGTCCAGAAATTATTCTGTATTGAAGATGTTGAGACTTTACCTAAAAAACAAAAAAAAAGATGGTCAGAGGATTACTGCTGCTGTGTTACTGACACCATTTAGAGGACAGAGATGGAAGAAGAAAAACAGCAGATATATTGGACAGTTATTCAGCAGTTATAATGATCGTATGAACATGGAGTAGTATGCAGAAGCATAAGGGAGAAGAAAGAAATAGATGGAACAAAAGCATAAAGCAAAGTAAACAATATTATACAGAAAGCTTGCAGAATTCTCAAATATATTCCTGCTGCATCCCACTAAACGTATGCTCACATACACACCCAGATCTGTCTATTATAGCCAGCAATAGACTTGTCACAGAATCACATTGATATCTGCTCAGAGATAAAGCCGTGTGATAAATTGCAAAGGAAAGGTGAGATCAAGGTTAAATCTACCTAATCAGGAACAGATGACTGATTAGATTTTTTTTTATTTTTTTTTTAAAAAAAGGAGAAGATGAATGTTTCTACTTCATGCACCTTTTAGCTGTATATCAGATGTAAAAAAAAAAACAAAAAAACAAAACAAAACACCAAAGCGTTCCTCTAGTTCTTACAGGGAAATTGAATTCAACATGGGAGTTCCCCCCCATAGAGTCAATCTTTAAAAAAATACAAAGTATGTTAGAATCAAATTCAGTAAATAGGATGTGGGGGAAATTGTAGTGTTCCAGTGTCTATGACTAATGCACTCATATCTACCAACTGTCCTGATTGAGGTGGGACAGTCCCATCATCCTTTCAGTCGACCCAGCTAACTGAATGCTAAGAGGTATGTACTGTGCTGCTCTGCACAGCTGGAGGTAACAGGTGTCATGGCAATGAAGAGGTCTATCTAAGGGAGGGGGACTGGGGTGGGATAGCACATTAGGTTTCCCATTTCCCAGCCATAGAATGATAGGTGTTATATGTTGCACCTGATGTGTTTAGATATCCCAGCTTGGCAGCAAAGTGTTTCTGGAAACTATAGTGTTGGCAAACATGCATCAGCTGAGTGGAGTTCACATGGAACAAGCTCCCCCGCTCCATCAGAACTTCCCCTTATCTGTCCTCTTTCAAACAAACAATAAAAAACCCACCTTTTCCTTAAAGCCTTCCAGTCTCATGCCTAAACTCCCACCGGTCGGCTACCTCTCTTTCTCATCCCTTCTTCCCTTCTCCCCCTTCCTCGACTCCGTCTCCGTTTCTCCCGTCTCTACGTCTCATCCATGTGTCTGTCTGTCTTCCCCTCCCTTTAGATTGTTCGCTCCTTTGAGCAGGGCTCTCCTACCTCCTGTTTCCATCACTTTTAACTGCGCTCTTCAGCTTCTCTGCTCACCTCCTCTCGGTCCCTCTGCCCTCTGTCTCCTCTCGCTTCTCTCCGCTCCCCTCAGTGTCTCTCAACCTGTCATCTGTGCCCTCCCTCTTGGGCCATAGTTACCTGCCTATACTCACTTTTCCCCTCCCTCCCTCTCTTTCATGCTGTGCCTGAGCCCCCAGAGTTATAGTGCTTACTGTTACTTGTACTGTGCTGTTTCACCTTGTACTGTGCCATTGTTTGTCCCTGTACGGCGCTACGGATACTTTGTGGCGCCCTATAAATAAAAATTAATAATAATAATAAATGGAGCTCTGCTCGCCAGGTAAAATGTTATATACAGCCACTGGCAAAACTCTTTGTGCAGTCAAATGGAGAGGACTAGGAAGTATAACCTTAACATTGTGCTATCAAAATTTACTTTCTGTTTAGGTCAGTACACCTAAGAGGAGTTGCAGCATCAACTGTTGTTTAGGATCATGTTGGTCATGTAACTCTACAGGTCTGTAAATGTTAGGCATTAGGAATTGTCATGTGGATTCTCTCCCTGTACTGGACATTTGGCTGTATGTGAAGGACAATTGGTGCTATTATGCCCAATTTTTTGCTATACCAAACACTACAATTACATACTTTTGTGCACTTTTATGCTGCAATAAATACTTTTTGGGTCTATGACAGATGTTTATCTTTAAATGAAGTTTATCTTTCTACACTTTATCATGCATTGTGCAGCACACAGCATAGGAAGTATATCCGTACAGTAGTGATAAGCTATACACAGCATGTTAATGTAAACTTTCTGCTGTGGACTTTGGGCACCATACTAACTTAACCTTTCCTCATTGCTTTTTTTGAATACCTGATAATAAAGATCACAAGAAGTGCAGTTTAGTAAATACGGTTGTGTGCAAATCTGTCAGTGAGATAAGTCAAAAGAGAAGGACAGCACATAATAGGCTTAACAAAAGATAATCAAATCAGTTTAAATATATTTTGTAATTGGAACAGCAAAAAACATTCTATAATATAAATGTGTGGAACTCATGGACCCACCAGTCACAGACATTAACAAAACAGCAGCCTGATGGTGTAGTGGTTAGCACTTCTGCCTCACAGCAATGGGGTCATGAGTTTGATTCCCAACAATGGCCTTCTCTGTGTGGAGTTTGTATGTTCTCCCTGTGTTTGCGTGGGTTTCCTCCGGGTGCTCCGGTTTCCTCCCACAATCCAAAAACATACTAATCGGTTAATTGGCTGCTATCAAAATTGACCCTAGTCTGTGTGTGTATGTTAGGAAATTTAGACTGTAAGCTCCAATGGGGCAGGGACTGATGTGAATGTGTCTTCTGTACAGAGCTGCGGAATTAATGGCGCTATATAAATAAATGATGATGAAAACAGATAGGCTGCACAGTGACATCCCAAATCAGGCACATAGGCTGGCATCTGGAAAGAATCAGAACCCTACCAGGGGAACCACTCATCACACAAACACGACCATCTGCAGGGTTTATATATGCCTGTTAAACCTCAAAACTCTGGTAGGGGCAACTTTTACTCCCCAGCAAAGGGTGCTATATTGTTTTTGTTCCATTAGTGTAAATACATACTATATGTTCATGTGAAATAGTTTTTATTGTAATAAAGGATTTACACTATATACCTATATATTTTCCAATCCTATATGCATATTCACAGAAATTGGAAGGGCCAAGGAAACTTCTGAGATCAGAAGGAAGAGATATCCTGAGTTCTCTGAAAGTCTGAATATAGGTTTGTTCTTTCTCATAAGAAATTTATGTGAGTGCAATCACATAAAGGGTTCCTTTAATATATATAGGAGATCTCCTATTTTTTTCTAGCTGATTTTGGGATTTAGAATTCTTTCAGTCACATCCTGAGGTTGAGGTTTACTCCAGAAACTGTTCTACTTTTTTTTATTGAAAACAAGTGGGTGTGAAATTTCTTTGGATCCATGGTGGATGCATGGGATGATAAAGTGATCTATCTGAACATACTACACCATTGTTTTTCCTTTTTGTATTTTTTCCTGTTTATGTTTGAGGAAACTGTGTAACCGCACTTCCAAGAAAAAATAAAGTAGAAGACAGTAAACATATAATCTGAAAATAAATATGAACTGTGGCCATTTCTGCATATAAAATAAGTATAAAACATATGTATATGCTTTGAATATTTGTTTATGAAATTATTAATATCTTAGACTCAAATCTGAATTCAGATGTGGATATAGCATGTTCATGCTATATGGGTGTATTTTGGGTCTGAAAATTACTGATTATGTGTGAGGTTCAGCACCTTTATCTATATTTTACTCCATATATTTTTCACATTGTTTTGATTTTTGAAACCTTATCAGTACAGAATTAAACTGCAGACTTAAAAGTGCCTAGTAGACCCCTAAAAGTTTATTGTATAATTACATAAGTCACATGCCTTTGCCTGTTTTGTAGAGTGCATGAAAAATCTAAAAGGTTATGGGTAGGCCAACAGCAAGGTAAATCTAAGGTACTATTAATATCAATCTTGTATAAACTTAGAGAAAAGCATAATGTCTTATATTTTTATATTTACATGATTTTTCAAAATAATAGTGCATAGTCAATAGCGAATAACCGTTAGAAATTGTGAATGATACATTGGTAACATATAATTGTGCCAATGCACAGCATTTTTAAACACCAGCTAGTGATGGTTGTGTATAGCCAACTTCCAAGTAACTACAATAACGGCAGACACTGTTAAAAACATACAGTAAAACAAGAGAGTAGTTTGAAAGGGAAAACTAATAGGAAGACTGGGTGCAAAAAAACACATTTCTTCCAACTTCCAAATGCCAGTTGAGTGTTATGTACACTAGTTCTGCTTTGGAAGCATTTTATTCTCAGCAAATGTACATTTGTTTGTTTTTTGTTCTGCAGCTATACGTCTTCTGCTGGACTGCATGCCAATAAAATCGGTCAGACAAGCTTTACCATTGGCAACCAGATCTATGTCCAATTTGGCCACCCATGGTTTGGTGAGTTCAATAAGTTGGCGCATTAAATGGACACATGCAGCTAGTCTCATAAGTATTTTAGAATGCTGTATTTTACCTCCTAGAAAATATGGTGTTCAGAAATGTGTTTACTGACCCATAGCATATGGTGGGAAATGTGGTTTCTCGTTCACAAAAAACCATTAAAAATGCTCTGAAACACTCTTATGCAACAGCTTTTGACTATGAAGTGACATTTAAACTTTTGCGACACTATATCACAAATAAGCTTCTACACACCAGTTTTCTAGGATTCTAAAATGCTCATTGTTATTGCTGCTTATTTATATCATAGTTGCCTGCTCTTCCGGAATGTCGGGAGAGTCCTCCCGGACTCCTGAGAAAGCAGGGCAATCTCCCAGGTCCTGCCAACTTCGTTGGTGAAGTAGCCCGCCCCCACCATATAGTCATATAGTCACCATATAGGGGGTGGGGCCAAAATTATGTGATTTGCCAGGCCCCGCCCCCACTTACACATACCCGCCTTCACATGGATCTCCCAGAGGCCAGTAGAAAAAAGTTGGCAAGTATAATTTATATAGCACCAATCATATTAGGTAATATAATTGTTAGGGACTGAATAATTCCCTTCAATCCCTACCCCATTGAAGCTTACAATACAATTACCTATCAAACTTACACACTAGGGCCCATTATGTCAGAAGCCAATTAACAGACCGGTATATTTTTGAACTGTAGGAGGAGACCCATGCAAACACACAGAGAAAACATACAAACTCAACACAGACAAGGCTTTGATCGGAATTGAACTTATGACCCCAGTGCTGTGAAACAGCAATGCTAACCACTGCACCGGTTTAATGCAACATCACAATTAGGGTAGATGTACGCAAGTACTTTGTTTGGTTGCACATAACAAAAAGATAACATCTCCCGCAGGTTGAGGAGGAAGAACATTTAACCACGGCAACTAAACTCTGCAAGCAAGAGATCATCTTCCTGGAGCGTGTCTCATGGCACCAGGGAAGCGCCATTGATGCATCACCGGGGAAAAGGCCCCATACAATCATTTGGATGTCTATAACGCTTTTCCCGCAATGAATAGGGGTTGGAGCATGGCTGCATGGTGGATGCCACAAGTGCTAAGTGTGGAAAAGAGGTGGTACCCCAAGAAGTGGCACCAGTGGGAAGTGGGTGTGTGGTGGCTGCCATGAGTGCTAAGTGTGGACAAGAGGGGGAGAATCCTCACAAAGCAAGAGCACCAACAAGAGAGAGGAGAGCTTTTGGAGGGGATTGCCTGGATAAAAGGCATGGATGGCCTGACATTATTTCCCTAGAAGCAGTGAGTTTGTGGTTAGTAGTCATAGGGTGTGAGAGAGAACACTCTATAGATTCCGCTTGGAAATTTTTTCCTAAACCATGAGGGTGTGGGGGTGGGGTAACATTGTATGAGAGCCCCCTTGTAAAATTCTCCTATACATACCGTGGCTACTCTAGAGGGAAAGAGTGCCCACAGTGAGAATGGTAAAAATTGCTGTGGTGAAAGGACGGTGTTATTTCCAGTGGCAGAGTCCCTGGTTATATGGACACTGTGAGAGAGCTGCTTGAGAAAGTTAATGCCTTCCATTTAATGCACAGCAGCAATGTAGTTCCTATGGAGATGGGTTCCTGGATAATGGGATGTTATATGTTGACAGCAGTGTAACTAGGAGTAGGAGAGTCCCTGTGAATGGGATGGTGTGCACAGAGACAAAGAGAAACCCTAGATAATGGGATGTTGATTAGGAGAAGTAACGCTGGTTATGGGAGTGAGCGCAAGAATCTCGAAATTATAGCCATTATTTGCCGGTACATGAGAGTGAGTGCAAAGTTTATTTAAGGGTGTGTGGAACTACTGCACCCAGCAACCCCCAGGTATGAAACTGTAATATTTATTTGCAATTGAATCAACGAAGAACAGTGCATGTGAACAGGGCAGCCAAGAGGAGTTCAGGGCCCCGGTACAGCAACTTCATGGGGCACCCCTTACAGTCGAGCATGGTAAAAAAAAATGTGCCGTTGCTCTGCCCAGCACCTTTAGTCACACATGTTCCCTCTCTGCCCAGCACCTTTAGTCACACATGCCCCCTCTATGCCCAGCACCTTCCCACATGTACCCTCTCTGCCCAGCACCTTTAGTCACACATGTTCCCTCTCTGCCCAGCACCTTTAGTCACACATGTCCCCTCTGTGCCCAGCACCTTTAGACACACATGCCCCTTCTGTGCCCAGCACCTTTAGTCACACATGCCCCTTCTGTGCCCAGCACCTTCCCACATGCCCCCTCTTTGCCCAGCACCTTCCCACATGTACCCTCTCTGCCCAGCACCTTTAGTCACACATGTCCCCTCTCTGCCCAGCACCTTTAGTCACACATGTCCCCTCTCTGCCCAGCACCTTTAGTCACACATGCCCCCTCTCTGCCCAGCACCTTTAGTCACACATGCCCCCTCTCTGCCCAGCACCTTTAGTCACACATGCCCCCTCTCTGCCCAGCACCTTTAGTCACACATGCCCCCTCTATGCCCAGCACCTTTAGTCACACATACCCCTTCTGTGCCCAGCACCTTTAGTCACACATACCACTTCTGTGCCCAGCACCTTTAGTCACATGCCCCTTCTGTGCCCAGCACCTTCCCACATGCCCCCTCTATGCCCAGCACCTTCCCACATGCCCCCTCTTTGCCCAGCACCTTCCCACATGCCCCCTCTTTGCCCAGCACCTTCCCACATGCCCCCTCTTTGCCCAGCACCTTTAGTCACACATACCTCCTCCCCATCACATTTTCTTACCTTTTCTCCACTGCACAGCACAGGTCTAGATCTGGCCATGCTCCCCGCCGGTACCTGGTCCGGCTCTGAACACAGCCCCCTGCACTTGCAGGTGAAAAGAAAAAAAAAGTAGTTCTAAATTTTTTAAACTATACAACTACAGTGGGGCCCCGGGCCCCCCCAGGCAGGTCCGGGCCTGGGTAATTTGTACCTGCCCTACCCCTCTCTTGGCGGCCCTGCATGTGAAGTAAAGAGGTGTACTTAAGAGCGATTAACATCTGCTAAAAGATTGTTCTTGAAGAGTAGGTGAAATTGTGGTTGTAACTATGGTGACCTTATGCTTATGTGTTAAAGAATTAAAGGATTTTTTAATAAAGTTTTAGCTTATTTGAACGGAGATGGCTGGTGGCTAATTTTATAATCATTTTTCACTGCACCACCACTAGCATCCATTCTACACTGATTATTATGTATTAAGCACCCTTGTATTCTGTGGGCCCTCTGGTGGTATATGCTACATCCACGTCATAGTCTAAGGTAAAGAGGAGAGATACAGCAAGGGGGTACCCTACATCCTAGCATGCCAAGTAAGTGTTCCTGCAGCAGCAGAAGGGTTTTACAGCAAAATTGCTGGTCTTAAAGTACACTGTCTATGTTCATCCATCCCTAACCTCCCACGTCACGCCCTTCAAGCAGTAGGCAATCATGTTATTTGCGTTCAGACATGAAGTGCATGCAATTGCGTTCATTGGCACATGGTCCGTTTCTGAACATGCGCAGAGATATTTCGCGCAAACGGACTTCCATCAGAAAATGAATCAGGATCTAGCTCACATAGTGATGTGATTTTGTGATTGCTGCATGTAGCTTTACAATTTTAATGTGATTTTTAAGATTGACTGATAAGTTCAGTGGATTTACAAAATTGTTTGCATAATATATATATATATATATATATATATATATATATATATATATATATATATATATACACATATACACATACATACACACACGTCGAAGTCAGATAATTGGATATAGTCATTTCAATTAATATCCAACAACTTGATTGTCTTTGTTCGAAATTATGCGTATTGCATGCTATGGAGGAGCGTAATTAACCGCAACACGTGGCAAACACTTTTACACACATTTACACTGTAAATAGCTTATATTAAAAGTAGTTGCAACACAAAGTTATTTGTACTGAAATGTAGCAGAGTTTATGGTGAAATATTATAATGTTATATACATGTTAGTGAGATCTAAGGTTCAGGTCACAGGAAACATATCATGTTTAGTATCATTCTAATCCCCTATTTATCAGCAGTTGTCCGGTTCATTCGCCAAAAGGATCACACATTGCGTATGCTAGTTATGGATGATAGGGAATAAATGATTAGAATGATATTGTCTGTGTAATGCGAAAAGACCAGTTTGTACAAGTTCTTGGTGGGAAAATTAAGTATGCATCTTCTGGAGAAGTCAAGCCCACCCCTGGATGGCATCGTTTCAACTGGCCAATGACTTGCATTACACTGGACCTTCCTGAAGCCTGAAGCCACATCATCTATATTGTTTTCACTGTATCACTAACTGTATATAAGTGGTAGCTCTGGGACCAGTCTTCAGGCTACTTGACCACAGCCTTCAGACCTGAATGACTGTACACTGGATCCAGAGCGCCTGCTAAAAGTAACGGCTGTACTTATTTTATTCTGACCTGTTATTCTGCTACTTTTGACTATTAAATCACATTGTTTTTTGGAACCAGATCACTGGAAGTGGACAATCGTTATTGGATAGAGACTAGACGCTCATAACACACACATATACACACACATACATATACAGACACACCTACACAAATACACATTCATATATATGTACACACATACATACACACACAAATTATAATTATCGATTCACAAGGTTAAAATCTTTAACATTATAGCTATTTATATCAATGTGGCGAGTTTAATCATTTGATCAGCATACTTTTACATACTAGACATCTTGGTGCTATTTTCTACCTTTTTTGTTTGCAAAGGTCTTTGGGTATCAGCCTATATGTTTAAAAGGGAAACCATTTTGCACCTTCATGTCATACTTCAGCAGAAAAGCACATTTATACACCAAACAACAAAATAAAATACTTTACAAAAAAAACTCATGCATGAAATATAACTGTTAATTTGAGCCATAAATGAGGCACATTGTAACAGTTTTTTTAGGAAAAACAGTTAAAAACTTAATATGATGAAAGGGATGGTTTTAAACTGGATGGAGGTTTGACTTTGATGTGATATTTACACTTTGTTCAATGCACTCCTTCAGAGGTTTCCGCACACCTAGGCACACTCCTAGTCTGCAGAGCCGTATCCCGAGAAAAGGCATACATCTTGACATGCAATGGGTAGACCATGGAGAAGTACCAGTCCAAAACCAATGCAGAATGCAGTGTGTGTCAAGTATTCTTCGTAAAGGAGACCCATAATATTGTGGCATCTTTCTGTGCAGTCTATGATCAAACGTATGGGCCAGCTGTGAATATTCATGACTTTTAATGAGTAGCAACAGGCCATGCACTGGCAGGAGCATGCTTCCTGTGCTACTAAGAAACATTCTGTGATAGATTCAGGGTGCCATGCAGCCTATGAGAAGGGGGTCATACAGGGTTTTTTTTTTGTTTGTTTGGTTTTTTTCTGCAGTTCTCCCCATACAAGGAGTTGTTTTCACTATAACAGGGCTACCCCAAACTTAAGGTCTCAATGTTACAGTGGAGACCAGACCAGTATGTTCAGCTGGGGCTGGTTGTGGATTTGAGGTAGCTGCACATGCAGAATTGTGAAGCAGAACTTGTAGATTGTATCACTGGCCGTTTACACCACTGAGTGGCCAGTTCAGGAACAAAACCAGCTCATGTAAAATTTCCTCATGATTTCGCTCATCTATACTTACATTTTCAGATGAGAGCAGTTAAGTAAAATACATTGAGTGCTAATGTGACATGCCTCTGCAGCTTTATTAAAGATTAATAGTTGATTAGTAATATCTCTCCACTCTATTACAGAAATCTTACAGACATCTTTAGGACATAAAGCAGACATCACAGTTATTTGAACTGCTACGACATAACTAGCCCTGTCCCTGAATCGACAAACCTACACAGTGCATTTGTGCAGAACACATCTACCAGCCTGTCAATTACTGATGGGCCTCATCGCCAACACACAGAACAACATCCTCTTTGGTGACACTGTGCACCGCAATTTGCACAAATTTCCCCCCAAAGAGCATGGGTTTGTGAAGCAAGACATTGGTGTTTGCAGAGGAGCAGTCGTTTGCACTGGCTAAGGTGAGAAGTAAGGTGGAGTGAAGGTGTTCCTGGCCAAGCACAGAGTAGATACACTTATGCAACTAGTTTTGTGAAGCAGAGGAGAGATTTGAAATCTGTGTTCCTTGCTTTGTGGAAGGACTTACAACCATTTTCATGCTGCAAAAACACGGAGCTGTCGGCTCCGTACCTTTAATATAGTGCATTTTGCATCTTCCAGTTGCACTGCAGCTGAGCATTGTATTTCTGCATGTACATTGCCCCTACAAAGAACCTTAAAATCCACCTCACAAAAGTGACAAATGTAATAAAGGCATTCCGAATGTCTTCTCAGAGCATTATATTAAAAGAGAAAAAATGGAGACCTTTAGTTGAATAAATGAGTGGTTCTAAATTTGTAGGAGGTGAGTGCATTTGATTTTAACTGGATTTCAGTGTAATTTTAAGCATATATATGCTAATCTGACATTTACACTTTTGGACATTTGGCTTATAGAGAAAAACATTTGCAGATCTAGGCACACACTTGCAGTAATGAGTACGCTTTGTTGTTTGCTGAGAAGACCATCTTTGTTTCTTGTGTATTTATTCATTACTTGTTTACCATATGGAATGTTATATATAATAATAATAATTATATTTAGATTTTATCCATACTTGTTTGCGCTCCCAAAATGTCTAGGAGTTCCCAAGGTTTCAGGGACTTCTCCCGGAGAAGCAGGCATACTCCAGGACCCCTGGCAGAGTCTAGGCTAATTGTATCTGACCCAGCTCCACACCGTGAGAGACCATGAATCACAGCATTGAACAATAGGGAGTGGGTCTGCTTCACTAAATCCCCTGTTGAACTTGCCCCCAGCCCTCTCTGTCGTGATCTCTTGGAGGTAAGGTAATAAAAACTTTGTTATTTATATAGGTTTTTAATACAATATAAATTTTGATGGAATGCTGATGTTTTGGGTCAAAAATAGTACACACACACTTTGACTTGTAATGGGAACTCAAAAGCCCCAGGGTGTTGGTAAAGCATACTTGCCAACTCTCTCGGAAAGTCCGGGAGACTCCCGCATTTTGCGAGAGTCTCCCGGACTCCCGGGCGAGTGTGGCAATCTCCCGAATTCTGCCCACTTCACTAGGAAGTGCCCCACTTCCTAGTGAAGTGGACAGAATTAGATCCCAAACGCCGCAATTCCCGGTGAATCGAGGCTTTTGGCCCTGCCCCCCGCTGTCAAATGTGTAATGATGTCACAGGGGGCGGGGCCAAAATGGCACGATTTGGGCCGTCCGCCCCCCTCCGCTGGCTGGCTCCCGGAAGGGAGCTGAAGAAAGTCGGCAGGTATGTGCTAAAGCTGTACTAGCATACATTGTGTTACACAATACCTCCCAACATTTGAGTAGGCAGCATCAGGACAGGGACGTTTCCATATCAATTTGTGGGCGTAACCCATCAAGATGGAGAGGTGAGCACATTAGGCTGCCCCGTTCTCTCCTCCCCTCGCAAACCCCTTCATTGCTATGCGCAGCACCTGTTCACCGCTGCTCTGCCATGCAAGCAGTAGTGAACAGAATACCTCTCACCTTTCCCACTGATCGGGACAAAACCTTCCTGATCATTATAGCAGGACAGTGACATCAAATTGAGACTGTCCCGCCTTAATCAGGACAGTTGGGAGGTATGGTTACACAGTACTGTTATGAGACCCAGGGGTTAAATATTCAATGGTACGCTGTCCCACTAAAACTGAAGCAAACGCACAGCCATAAAATAAAATACTTGGGCATCTTTCTGACCAAAAATCTCTCCCATCTATTCCAAGCTAACTTTCCCCATACCCTATCCCAAATCAAGAAAGATTTTAACACCTGGTCCCAATTTATCTCCTGGATAGGCCGCATAAACTCAGTTAAAATGAATATCCTCCCTAGACTTTTATACCTTTTTCAAACCCTCCCTATCCGAATTCCCCCCTATGTATTAAAGTTCCTTCAATTTGAGTCATCTAAATTTATTTGGGCAGGTAGGCGCCCTAGAGGACGTCTCAGTGTTCTGCAGAGTTCCTAGGTATACCGAATTTTAAAAAATATTACCTATCCCAACTTGCTCAATGTGTCTTATGGAACGGTCCTACCTCGGCTAGGGTCTGGGTGACATTGGAGGCTGAAGGTCTGGGGATGCTTACTCCTGCCTCCCTTCTGTGGAATTTAAGGGCATGTCGTCCCAAAAAAGTTCTCTCTCATTCCATAATCTCCCACTCCCTAGCTATATGGGACTCATCCATCAGGCTCTATGGTCTCTCTCCGCATCCTTCACCAATATTCCCCCTTTTTAATAACCCTGACTTCCCTCCAGGCCTACACCATTCCGCATTCCTTCCGTGGCACTCCCGAGGGATGCGTTTCCTAAATGACATAACCCGCAGTACATAATTTCCCCAATTCGCGGACATTCAAGCTAAAATTGACCTACCCACACGGATATTTTATCAATTCCTGCAAATTCGCAATTTTCACACCATCACCAAATTGCGTCTCACTTCTCGACCTCTCACAACAATCTAAACATTGTGCCTTCGCCAGGTCTTATATCCAATATCTACTCTAAATTAATCGCTCCCTCTACTCCTCCTCGAGACCCTCATGAGTTGACATGGGAACATGACCTGGGCTCTCCCCTTGATTCGGAGGAGTGGTTGGAAATTCGGGACAATGCTGCCTCCAGCTCAATCTGTGTCCGAATAAAAGAAAATGTTTACAAACTCCTCTTCCGGTGGTATTATGTACCTACAAGTCTTCAAAAGATACTACCCGATTCCTCAGATAGATGTTGGTGTCTATGCTCTGGCGTGGGCTCTTTCTTACATATATGGTGGGACTGTCCGAAATGGATTCCCTTTTGGCGTGAAATTAAAGCTTTAATAGAAATGTTGAACCAAACTCCTATACCCTTTGACCCTAAATTTTTCCTTCTACCCCTCGGGTTTCCCATGGCCACTAGACACCAAAATAAACTTGCCCGTCATATTATCTCAGCTGCCACATGTCAAATTGCCCTGGATTGGAAGCAGGTTGTCCCCCCCTCATTTACCACTGTAACTAATAGGATATGGCATACGTATAAGATGGAATTCATGACTAGCATTATACGAAACACGGCTAAAACCTTTAAGGTGTGGGACCCCTGGATGTCTTATTTCCAACCCAACCCATTTGCTACCCCTCCCCCCTCCTAACTCACCGCTTCTGATTCAAGACTGATCTCTCCCACACCTCCCCTTTTCCCCCTTTATTTGTCTTTTTCTTCCTCATTTTCCTTTATCTCTTTCCTCTCCTTATCTTTCCTTTCTTCTCTTCTAAATATAAAAAAAATACTGGTCTTTATTTAATAGAATCTGAGCTATTTTCTCTCCGTTTCACGGGGAGCTTTGCATTGTTATCCCGAGTACTGATTCTATTTTGTTTGATATTACATGTATTCGTATTGCATTGTTAATTCTTTATGACCTTTAATAAACACTTGATTTAAAAAAAATACAAAAAAAACCCAAAAACAACTGAAGCAAACAAGTAGGAATCTGGTCCAGAATTAACCTTGACCCTGACTTGGAAGGAATTCCACAGGTAACAAATTCCACCTGTTCAATTAAAAAATGAAATAACTGCTAGTTAAACCTGAAAGCAGGTTTATTAAGGGCAATCTATACCATGAAAAGGAGCTGCACTACTCAAAGAAGGGCAAAAAAATTATTAGGAACAATAAACCAATTGCTGCTGTAATTAAATTATATTCTGTTTCATTAAGCTTGTGTGGCAAAGTTGCTGTTTTTAACAAGGTATAATAAACATGTCTGAAGCAAGTTAAAAGCCATTACACTGGCATTTGCACAGTTCATCTGACTAAATGTTGCCTGACTAAAGCATTCAAAACATGTAAAATTAAGATCAATTCTATTCTGTGTACCCATACCTATATGCTTTCATACGTACATCATGCAAAGCCCCCCAATATGATAAGTACACTCTGCAAAGCCCTAATAACCTAATTTTCCACTAAAGCAAATGCCCACCATTGCATAGACAACAGCCATCGCCATTACCATGCAGCATGTGCTGGCTAGATCACAGTGCTTTCCGTGATTATGTCCTTCAGTGAACTCCAGTTGGCTCCTCTCTTACATATCATGATTGTGTCGGAGACAGACTAATTACTCTGACTGCTGTGGTGTTGGGTATGAATTAATTGACAGTCATAATATCGACACAGTTAAAAGGTTGACACCGTTAAAATGTAAAGAAAAAAAAGGTAAAATGCAGACAGGGTTGTAAAGTCCACAGTCAAAATGTTGACATAAAGCACTATATTTAAAACAATATTACATGTAAAACAACAACTAAAGAAATGTTAACCGACCCTAATGCTGCAGTACTAGCATATTAGGAAAGACAAAAAGCACTATTACTATTACCAGCACTAGGCTTCGACAGCATGGGCTGGTGGCACTACAGCAGGGAATCAGCGTTGGGTCCCCCTGCCATAATGCCAAACCAGCCCCAAGCTGGTCAGTGTGGGGCTGGAGTCCCTAGGGAGATCAGGTCTGCAAAGAAAAAAAGTGGTCCCTTTCCTCCTCCTAGGTTTACCCAGCGCCGTAATGATAGCATTAGAGCTCTTCCCGCACCCCTGGGCGGTGGTAGTGGAGTAATAATAATGTTTTTATAGTAAGAAAAAACAATTTGTGTCCCTGGTGCACAACAGGTCCCTGTTTGCTAAGGTTGCCATTAAGTGTTTGGGCATGCTCGCTTGAAGAAGTACTACAAGCACCAGCATGCCCATGAATGCCAGGACATCCTGGAACTGGTGGAAGCACAAGTTCCAGCATGCTCTGGCACCCATGGCTGCTGGGACCCGTACTGCAGCAAAGAAAAATGTAAATAAAACACACACACCATTTTAAACTTTACTTTAATTGAAATAAACACACCCCTAAACATCCCTCTTTCACCCTATTTGTTGCTCACAGTCATGTAATTTTTTTTTTTTTCCAAGCAAGGATCGTTTAATTCTATTACAGATGACAACCACTGGAGATAGGTGAATAATAAATAAGGTGACAGAGGGATGTCGTTTTTTAAAAAAAACAAACTGTATTGCCAGTGGTAGTGCCGTCACTATTGCACGTTTAAATCTAACTATTTATGTCGACATTATAACCTGTTGACATTCCCAATGTCGTCATTTTAACCCTGTTGTCCTAATGAACATTTCGACATTTTGAATATCAACATCAACATATGGGTTTAAAATTCCAGTGAGAATTTTGGGCAGCCCAGGGAGGGAAATAAATTTGCGATCTATGGTGAAATATATGTCAACTCTTTGTGTGGTACCTAAAAAAAAAACCATCCTGCATTTAGAGTGCTAAACAAACTTTCATACCTGGAAGGTAGGTCTCTTAATGTTGTTGTTGTATACCACTTTGCCTAACCTTTTGTAAAGCCTTGTCAAATGTGGGAAGGGAGCATTCATGGCAAAGGCAGATATAGAGGCGGTATTTCGGTTACTCGTTATATACCACCTTGTTTCCATTTGCTTAGCTGTAATTTTAATGAAAAATACTTACATAGAAACCTTTGCATAGACTGTGCTATTTCTTTTAGGCCATTTAAAACATTCAGTTGCTTTTTAGAATGGGTTGAGTCAGAATGGCATAAGGCTTTGTGTCACTACTCGGATGAATTTCTATTTATGGGTTGTGCAGGGTTCTCAATTTGTGGCGACATGGTGGTACTTTTCCAACATATGGCCAGAGCCTTTGGAGTGCCACTTGCAACAGAGAAATTGATACCTGCCCTTCTGAGCTACAGTTATTTACTGATGGAGCAGGCAGTGTGGGGTTCGGAGCTAATTTTGTAGGAAAATGGTGTGGAGAACAGTGGCCGTTAGATAGGGCAAGAGCTAACCTGAGATTTAAAATAGCACTATTTGAACTTTTTACCGTTTTGGTAGCAGTGGCATTATGAGGAGTAGAATTGTAGAATAGGCAGGAGGAGAAAACAGAGTTGATGTGGAGGTTTTAAACACTCTTTCACCAAAAACACACCCAGTACTGGCATTGTTGTGGGTTCTGGTGATGAGAGGTTTGATGCAGATTATTAAGTGTGAGGTAGGCACATTTCAGGGTTTAGCCAACAAATGACGGATTAACTATCTAAATTTAATATTACACAATTTTGTATATCGGATCTGCAGGCAAATGTGACCCCTTACAAATGCCCTACTCACCTTTGACTGCAGAAGTGTTGAGCTAATCCAGGGTTTTATGGCATGGAATACCTGAACAGCTACTGTAGGTACTGGGATGCCAATGTGGCTTGCACACAGGCAAAAGGGTTACGATCGCCAAGGAAATGCTATGGAGTGGTTGATGTTGGAGTTGTGATGAAGTGGGGAGGTGGTCAGCTCAGTAGAAAGTTTTGGACGGTCTTTAATTTTTCCAACAGTCTTCGGGTTGGCCATATGTGGCAACAGACATTAATGTAAGGAGGATGTTGGCAGAATGGAAGAAGCTCACTGTGTCCCCAAATGTCAGATGAACTATTACACCAAAGTTGCTAGAGTTGATTACAGAAAGCTTTCAAAGTTGGTGTGGTGGCCTCAATTTGAAACAGTATTATTTTGTGCAGTGTTTGTGCTGTCATTCTTTGGTGCCATGTGGGTAATTGAATTAGTCAGCTCCAACAAAAGAGATGTTTAAGGGCTAGATGTGAATGATGTGAAGGAGGTCTAAAACTGACCAGCTCGAGTAAGGCTGATGAGTCAAGATAGGAAAGCTACAGCCATATGCCACATAGATAGGGTAAAACTGTTTTTGCACATATGTCAGCAATTTACTGGCTGTTTATGTATTCATGAGGATTTATCAAAGTTACAATGTATCAGTTTACAAGTGTGATGAGAGCTAGTTTTGGAGGATACAAACTACTACACATTTGAGTACTCAGGCATGGATGACACAGCTATTAGGAGTATAGGTAGATCCAATGGGTACCAGCAAAATATACAGCCATAGAATGGAGATGTTAGCATATATATTTAATAAAGAAAACTGGATGACAACAAGGTTGAGCAGGGCTAAGTAAGGGCATTGGCATTATACAGGTGGAGACAAAAATAGTGGGCTGGGTAGGTCAGATTTTAAAAAATTCTGAAGATTTTAAAGTTAAAATTATATCAAATATAATAATACTGATGAATTAATAATCACTATTAAGCAGTCTTAATGAGAAAAAAAAGAGAGGAAGGATTAGAGTTTAGTAATGGGATGTAAATCTGTGTGGTTACTCATGGATGCTGAATAACTGGACTGTATTTTATAAGTGCATACCCCATTAAGGTATAGATATGTGGGGACTCCTACATTCATTGGGCTGGTTTAAGAGCAGCGAAGAAGCCACTGGGGCAGTACCCGGGTTTTGAATTTAAGCAAGTGGAGCCGATGTGGTTTAGGAGAAAAAGGTATGTGGTGGGCCCAAGTGATCCCTGCACTGGCAAAACTCCGCTGGAGATGGACAGATCTGGATGCTATTATACTGCATGTAAGGTGTAATGACATGTAGAATATAAAATCCCTAGAGTTGGAGAGTGCCATATACAGTGACCTTGTACAAATCATCAACATGTTTGATGGGTTTATGGTGGTGTGGTTGAAGATGGTGCAACTCTTGGAGTGTCACATTAAAGCAAAATGGACAGTCCATTAAAGCAAAAGCAGTGAATAAGAGCCTAAAAAAGTGAGTGGTCAGCTTTCTGAGTATGATGGGTCGTTTACCAGAAGACATTAGATGAGGATTATACAATAATGTTGCATACGTCAGGTGGAGTGCATTTATTGGCATGGCTATGGAATATTTAATATACACATATAAGAAGCAGTGACGTGGATTAAGAACAGAAGCCAATTGTAGGTGGAAAATTGGCCTCTTGTGCTGGGTAAGAGGAGGGGGATATTGATAGTCTCTGGTGGAAGCAGGGCTATACCGTTATATCTATATGTAGATGATTGGGGGAGCACCGGGATTGGCTGGGGTGGTATCCATGGGGGTTCTCAGACCACGGTTTGAGTTACTATACCCCGAATTTGGAGTAGTCACAAGGATGGGAGGTGTCATGTGGATAGATACTGCTAGTGTGACTCTTGGATTGTGGGATAAAGATTAAAATCTGACATATTTAATAAAAGGTTGTGTCCATTTTCTGCTTGGTGCAGTGTCTATTATCAGTAAGAGTGATGATTGCCTGGTTGCGGGACAGAGAGGCAGATATTACCCCTGTCTAATGTCATGGAAAAGTCTACAGTTTATATTTTTAAATCAAAAAGATAGTGTTCTCTTTCTTCCTATTTCTTTTAATAATACTTAATTTTTTGAAAGTAACAAAAATGCTATCTTTAGGCTGCAGTATGTAATGCCGGCCTAATATTTCAACAACTTGAATCTCATATTCGGTAACCAAATACAAAAATATAATGTAAGTGGCTGTTAGAGAAATTATCTCAAAATCAGAATTCAAACTGAGCTTTAGTTTTAATGGAAATCATACGGACATAAATAAATTTTTCTTAAATCTGTTTATGGAGTAGGTACTTATAATATTCATTAAGAACAATTTCCTTCCTTATACCTATAATTATTTTTGTGAGTTATATAAGCCCCAGGAGTGCTTTTTTGGACAATGATTTTCTTCTTATGTTGTGTTATATGTATTTATAAATTTCCACTAGCATTTAAGAATTAGTTTTTTTTTTTAAAGAACGGAGAACCCACATATGGTTTAGCAATAATTACATAGACAACAGTGTCAATATGTATGCTTTTACATTCCTGTGTAGAACACAAAAAAGTTCTGTGATAGAGATAAATCAAGTCAAAAAAGTCAAACTGTATTACAAATTCATTTCTTTGAAGTGCCCATGAAAATTAACATCATGCCATTTTGAGAAGAGTTGCAAATGACATATAAAACTATCTCAGCTTATAAACGTGTGTAAAACATAAGGTGCCTTGACCACACAATGACAGAAGCAACCCAGAAAGTGGAAGGCATATGTCAAGTCATCAATTACACCAATTAAAAACAATGTGGCTGCTCAAGATGTTTCCATAATCCCAACTCTTCACCAATGCTACACATTGTCACACATCGGGGTCGAAACCCCACTTACCTGGTCTAGCAGCATCACCCCACGGCCATCTGTGTCCCTGCTGGCCGCCTATGGTACTCCTGAGTACTGTGTCACTCTCTGTAAACAAACACACACTGCTGTTAAGCTTCATGGGCGTGACCATCTTGTATTGCACCACATGATCCAATCTGACAAACCAGTCTCCAGCAACTCCGGTTACATGACTCAGTCAGCCTATCAGTGTACAGGGCACCCTACTTAAACCAGGAACTGCTGGTTGAACATTGCCAGCATAACGCCCAACCTTTAGGTGAAGGTCTCCTGGCTGATTCTGTTCCTGGCAGTAGTATCTCCTACTAGCCTTACCAAGCGCACTGTTCCTGACTGCTGTATTGCCTGTCAGCAGTACTATGTGCTTATGGTCAGGTCCACAGCATCCTCCTCCTGCATCCATCTCACACACTTCACTGTGGGTTCAGTATCCTGTTGGCTGCTTCACTGGGTGCCAGTTCTGAGTTTCCTGTGGTTCGTTGTCGCCCTGTGCGCAGGTTTCAGTCCTAAGTTCTCTGGTTCAGATTCCAGTTCTGAGATTCATATCTCAGGCCACCAGTACCCACAAAAGCGGTGCCAGGGTAAGGCCCAGATGAGCAGGAGCTTCCTGTTACAGTCACTGAGGGCAACTATCAATCAAGATTGGTGCAGGCCTTCCCAAGGATGCGGATTCTAACGGAAATCCCCGGTCTACACCAAGAACTTCCACAAGGCAGGATGGATTTGGCTGCCGAAGCCCGCAGGTTGCGCCCTTCAGGGTAGCCCCGATGTGAAAGGGTAGATGGACGGATGCTACTGGATACAAGGGAGAGATAATGCGAAACCGCAGAAAGAGTCTGTGTCCCAAAAGAGCAGCTAGGATAAAGGCGATATAATATTAGTGACATAGTGTCACTAATTCCGCAACGCTGTACAGAAATCCTTGAAGACCCTTGAGGTCTTTCCTGCAGGCCTTTTTAAAGGATACAAGTTTCCCATGCTGTGTATGCCTCCCTGCATGGTTGTCCACAGGTTAGCAATCCTGGAATTGGAAGGAAGGTGCCAGTGGGATGGCGATGGGCAGGGACCAGGATTCTAACCTTATGCAGTCCTCCCCTGCTGAGCTAGTGATTCACTATCTAATAAAGTCCAGGGGAAAACAATGGTGGTCTGAAGTGGTTAATGATATTCCTAATCCCTGTTGATGAAGAGCAACTCCTTTTAGCCCTTTACAAGCATTTGTTTTGTTGAAGGGGCTGCTCACTTCCTGTAGATTTGAGGAGAGTTGGTGGGGGATAGAGTCCAGGAAACAGTGTTGCAGCCAACTTATATCCCAACTGGTCCTTGTGCAGCACACTTGCATTTATTTAAAGAACTTGAGATTGTAGTCCAGCCAGAGAAATAATAATAAATAATAATAATAATATCATCAACCAGAGTCTGTAGCAACCAGGTTCAGTCTTTAGTCCATAGTGACAGATGGCGGATGTTAATTGTAACCCCATCTCATCAAATATCTATTTATAGCTATTTTGATTGAGAGAAAGAAAAAGAGAAATAGAGAGAGAAAATATATAAAACAAACATTATGTATAAAATGTATTTTCACACAGAACAATGTTACCACCAGTGCTTTGTTGAAAGGCCCAAATTGGGGTCAATAAGGAGGAGGGGACAAGACCAACCTAGGCCCCTGAAGAAGAATGTAAGTATCTTGATATAATAATATAGTGGAATATTTTGGGCGTTTCTGTAGAAAAACATAGTTCTCACAAATACTGCTATTATACAGGTGTTTTAATTAATGCACATAATACATGTTTGCACTTAACTAATACAACCTGACCACAACTATATCTGCATGTGGCTCACAAATACAGTCCTCTGGATAATACGGTGTTAAGAACAATGTTACTGATGATAGTAATGTACAACTTGTTTACTCTGTAGGACAACACTACACATTAACACTAATGTAAGAGTGGTGTCCAAAGCACGTGCCTGCTAAAAACACAAGGCAAACGGATGTTTGTAAAATGTAATAATGTACGGATGTGGAAACATAGTATTTTCCAGCTGAACAACAGCATGAAGAGGCAGAGGAGAGGATGTCTTGCATATAGTTTTGAAGAAAATAAAAAAATAGACCAAATAACATAAAAAATATAGCTTATATAGAAAATATTATGTTTCATTTTTCCCTTAATTATGTTAGATTGTTTTTTTTTAATGGTCGAATAGTTTACTAAACAAAAATTAGGTGTGTTCTATTAATGAAATGAAAATTTGTAATAATGCGACATTATTGATTGTAAATGCTGTGATAAAGGGCTAATTGCTAGCATTGAATAGTGAGGTGAAAATATGTAATGCAGTGAAAAGGTTAATATTAGTAATTTTCAGTAGGCAGCAGTGACTTAGGAAAAGTATGGTAATTAAGGAAATACACATATGTGCATTCTGCTGTAAATCTATTCTAAATCTATATGTAGTAAAAACCCACAACCATCTATCTGTATGCGTATCTATGCTTACGGTGGAACTATGTAACATAAGTACTACCGTATTCACATCATAATCGATTTTAAGAAACATGTGGACTTGAATACGAGTGGACCTACGCAACACCCGCATGCACTTTTGATACTAGGAGAATACGCACATTTTGCACCCAGATTTAAATCAGGCCCTCAGTGGCCACTTTATTATTAGGTACACCTTCTCATTTAACGCAAACCAACCAATCATGCGACAGCAACTCAATGCATGAAGCATGCACACATGGTCAAGAGGTTCAGTTGTTGTTCAGACTAAACACCAGAATGTGGTAGAAATGTGATATAAGTGACTTTGGTAACGTAATTGGTTTGAGAACCAACTGCTGATCTCCTGGGATTTTCATGCACATCCCAAAGCACAACTACCGGATGTGGTGGAATGAGAGATTTACAGCATGAATGTGCAGCATTCAAATCTGCAGCAACTGCGTGATGCTCTCATGTCATCATAGATCAGAATCTCTAAAGAATATTTACAGCACCTTGTTGAATCCATGCCACAAATAATCACTCAGTACCACACACACGCAAAATCCAAGAGCATGAGTTAGGCATTAAGGTTGTCAACTGTATATTGGAACAGTAATCAAATGTATCATTGCCATTGAAGCAGCATTATTATCCCACCTTTATTGTATAGTCACAAGGCAGTATTATTATAATCTTTTATTTATAAAGCGGCAACATATTATTCGGCCCTTTACGCAGAATGTTTACCCATTCACATTAGTTTATGCTCCAGTGGAACTTAGTCTAAATTCTCTACCACGCAAACATCAACCAACCAGCACCAAAAAGAACCTTATGCAAACAAGGGGAGACTATACAAATTCCACACAGATTGTGTCCTGGTTGAAGCTGAACCCAAGTCCTCTACCTATTTACCTGTGCTCCGCTATGCAGTATCTTTTAGATTGTTTTGGTTTAAAAATAGTTTTCAATTTGAGGTAAACAGGTACTAGGCTGGGATTCACTCATTGTTAAACAAATTCTTGGCAATTTAGAAGGACCTATTGATCTATTCCCCAAGAGACCCAAGTAGTGGTTTAGTAAAATGGTATTGCTACACAGATGATTCATATTCAAAGAGGTGACCATTTTTTTGTGTGAACAGTTCTTTGTTTGAATAAGTATGATAGCAATATTCATCCTATAGGGATTTTAGTTCTGTTTTTGTTAATTTTTTGGACCCATATTTTGATTCAAGATATATTCACACTAAAACACATTTTAAAAGATACTGGAATAGTTATATATTCTGTGACAGATGCCACTAATAGACATAGCTAAAGAACCACCATAAGAGCTAGTTCAAGTGCATCAGAAAGAACTGTACCAATGATACCAATCCTAAAGCTTCAATCCCAATAGGTTTTTCTTTAAATAGCAATAGCAATTTAAGTAGCTTTCAAACTTGCAGCATTCTACAAATCATTATCTCCTTTAACAAAAATCTATCTGGAGGTTTCAAAATATGGCTGTCAGTTCTACAGACACAGGTTCACAGCCCTCAGCATGTCATGTGAAGGCAGAGGAGGAGGAGAAAGGGGGAAGGCAGAGGGGCGTTTCACTGATCATCATGTGCCATGTGAACGTGGTTGCCATGGTAGTCCATGACACTGTGCAGTATTATAAATCATTAATAGCAGTCTGAAGAAACAAACCAAGGAAAATGGTAAATAACATTCTAATAGTTGCCACAGTGATTTATGTAAAAAACAAAACAAATGAAAAACACATTTTTTTCATGGGATTGCTGCTTGAATATGCAATGGAATATTTTAAAAGAGATGGGAAGAAAATATGAAGCCTCTTCAGTTGGTTCATCATTTGATTATGTAAGAAGAAGGAATAGAAATGTATTATTCATACAGGGGACAAATATTCCAAATTTCAATTTACTAAATGGTTTTTCAGCGATAGAATATTTTTTTATTTTTTTTTTAAAAACAAACATATAACTTTGTATTTAGAAAAGCACCTAAATTAAAATTAGTTAAAAGTTATCAATTTAGCAGATAAGCTCTTCATCAAAAAGCATAAAAAAAAGTGAGAAATAGCAGATTATTTTAGCTCATTCTGAAATCCACTCAAATTTCAGCAATTCACAAAGTGATCCAGAATCATGCAAAATTCACTGACTAATTCACAGCTGTGACCTCAAATGCATCCATGGAACATGAAGAAGTTAATCAGTAAGGAAAAATAAAGCGTTCACGTGCCTATAGCCTAATGAAATGAGTGTACAGCCCCTCTACCGGACATTCCTGGATTGTTCTATCGGGAAACATCTGAATAAAACTATTTAAAGCTGCAATGTATCAGTGGCCTGGCTATTTTAATCTTAACTTCTCTTCTGTGCGTACGTAACGCCCCTATGCTGACAACAATCAAATCTATGTCTCTCTATCTCATGCATCCAACTGTCTCTCTGCCATGTCCCCCTGAATGTCACAAGCTCAATATGTTCAAACCAAATAGAAACAAACGGTGGTGGGGATCTGCGCTCCCCATTGGGTGTGCGTAGTCTAATGCTGCCATAGCGATTGGTGTGATATAGAAGGGGAGTCTCAGTCCTTCCGATGGAATTATACAAAAAGATAATTCCCTTGGCACAGGTGGATACAATATACAGTCAAGTCCATAAATATTGGGACATTGACACAATTCTCATATTTTGGGCTCTATACACCACCACAATGGATTTGAAATGAAAACAAACAAGATGTGCTTTAACTGCAAACTTTCAGCTTTAATTTGAGGGTATTTACATCCAAATCAGGTGAACGGTGTAGGAATTACAACAGTTTCTATATGTGCCTCACACTTTTTGAGGGACCAAAAGTAATGGGACAATCGACTCAAAAGCTATTTCATGGACATGTGTGGGCTATTCCCTCATTATTTCATCATCAATTAAGTAGGTAAAAGGTCTGGATTTGATTCTAGGTGCGACATTTGCATTTGGAATCTGTTGCTGTCAACTCTCAATATGAGATCCAAAGAGCTGTCACCATCAGTGAAGCAAGCCATCATTAGGCTGAAAAATCAAGACAACCCCATCAGAGAGATAGCAAAAACATTAGGTGTGGCCAAATCAACTGTTTGGACCATTCTTAAAAAGAAAGAATGCACCAGAGAGCTCAGCAACACCAAAAGACCCAGAAGACCACGGAAAACAACTGTGGTGGATAACAGAAGAATTTTTTCCCTGGTGAAGAAAAACCCCTTCACAACAGTTGGCCAAATCAAGAACACTCTCCAGGAGGTAGGTGTATATGTGTCAAAGTCAACAAGAGAAGACTTCACAAGAGTGAATATAGAGGGTTCACCACAAGATGTAAACCATTTGTGGGCCACAAAAACAGGAAGACCAGATTAGAGTTTGGCAAACAACATCTAAAAAAGCCATTACAGTTCTGGAACAACATTCTATGGACAGATGAGACAAAGATCAACTTGTACCAGAGTGATGGGAAGAGAAGAGTATGGAGAAGGAAAGGAACTGCTCTTGGTAGTGTCATGGCGTGGGCATGTATGGCTCCCAATGGAACTGGTTCCCTTGTATTTATTGATGACGTGACTGCTGACAACTTAGGTTGCAACCTGAACACATGCATATATAAACCGATTTTCACAGGTGAACAAATATATCATAAAAATCTGAATAACTTCAAAGGTGGTATAAAATTTGGATTCACTTAAAGAGGATATCTATTAGGTTTATCATGAGAAATCAAAGTCTCTAGAAATGGACATAAGAGTCAATCAAAGGAAGCCCGGACAAGGCAAAATCTTCCAGTATAGCTACTTTGATTTCTCATTATAGACCTAATGCTATTTTTAGGTCTCTACATTGACTTTTACATATCCTCTAAGTGAATCCATATTTTATAGCATCTTTGAAGTTATTCATATTATTATGATATATTTGTTCACCTGTGAATATCGGTTTATATATGGATGTGTTCAGGTTGCAACCTAAGTATTCTTTGTTTTTAACATTTCCAATATGTATATTTGTATGCAAAATTAAAATCTGTTCATTTCAACATATATCGTATCCACTTGCACCAAGGGAATTATCTTTTTGTGTCATGTTCAAACCAAAGCTCATCATCTTCCCTCTTCCTTCTGTTACATCTTCCCTGAATCCAAGCTTGCTGATTTGGTGTCATCTTTGACTCCACCCTCAGCTCTACCAAAACCCTTATTACATATTCTCATTATCTCCTGCAACCATCTACTATTTAGCCTTCACCTCAACCATGTTTCCCCTCTACAATACACACTATACATCTCCTTAAGCCGAAGTCGAGAATATTATATATATTTATATAAGATTATGGACTAGACCTTTAGAGGACAATGAAAATTGAGAATTTTTATTATCCTCTATCGAATTTTTGCACAGAGCTTTCGTTATTTAGCTACATTTTTGCAGCCTTTGAGGACAACGTGTGAGGTCGTAACAGTGGAGAAAATAAAAGTATATAAAAGTATATTGAATCAATATATAGATTCAATTCCCCGCGTTGTCCTAAAGAATAACACAGGCTGCAAACTATTACCATTACTATGGTAACAGCTGCACATTACGGTTGCTACCGTAATTTCAACGCTGATTCAGTGTTAAAATTATCGTAAAAACGGTAATAATGCGTGCCCCATGTTGTTCTAAAGAACAACACAGGGAATTGAATCTACCCGTGTGTATAAATTATAAATTAAATTATTAATATCTGATACAAATTCTATTTTTATTCAAATGCTTAATTTTTTTACTGCCCTCAGTAATAGAGAAACATATTTTGATAGTAGGAAATAAATGTAGTCATTAAACCATTTAATAGGTTGTATAACTCATAAAGCTACCAGGCTGCAAAACTGCATTGAAGAGTTTGCCTTGAATTTTTTCATTTAACATTTGCAACGAAATTGTCGATATCAAAGTACCAGTTCACATCAATGTTCTTTTTTTATTGCTTTATAAGCAGAAAACTTTTCTATTAAATCAAACATCAAGATCTGCAGGAAGTCGTCTTTAATGAAGAGCAGCATAAGAGCTGTGACTGGCTTCCTTGCCGTCTACACACGTGGGATGGTGTGCGCAGCCCCATATGTAACTTGCTAAGATGGAGAGGGAAGCCATCACATGTTGGGGGGACAGCGGGGGATAACGGGAATATTGCCACATGAAGAAAGGAGGGAGTGGAGGACAGAGACTCACACGATTAGGAGAGGGAGGGAGTGAGGGAGGAGGAGAGTGGGAGAGACACACACACACACACACACACACACACACACACACAGAGACTCACAGGCTGAGGGGGCAGCTCTCCTACTACATTACATTATTTACCGATTTCCACTGGATACATAAAGTATTGTCCCCAATGTTGCACCCATAGAGTCCTTAGTGTTAACCCTTTGCAGATACTGTTTCATTTAGCCTCTATAGTCTGCTATACAGAGTCTGGTGGGGAAGAAAGAAAGGATGAAAGTGGAGGCAATGGGGATTGGAGCAAGAGGGGAGGGGGTTTGAAGTAGCCCGCTCCTTTACAATCATTAATCGCTATTAAAATATTATACAGCAATAGCTTGAAGTCAAGTTAAATGCTTGCAGTTGGCGGTTTTGTGTTATTTTACATAAATCGTATTAGGAACCTCATAGAAACATAGAATTTGACGCATGATTTTCCATTTTTTGGCATTAAACTGTAGTTGCCACTCTCTTGACCATTCCTCTAGTCTACCTACATCAGTGTTGGCTAACCTGTGACACTCCAGGTGTTGTGAAACCAGGATGCTTTGCCAATATATAGCAGCTTATTGCTGGAATGGTATGCTTGGACTTGTAGTTTCACAAACACCTGGAGTGTCACAGGTTAGCCAACACTGACCTAGATCATTAATCATTTGTTTTACACCTCCTGGTGTGTCTACCCTGTTGCATATCTTTGTGTCATTTGTAAAAAGGCATACTTTCCCTTCAATACCATTTGCAATATCTCCAATAAAGATATTAAAAAGCACTGGTCTAAGTACAGATCCTTGGGGTGCTCCACTGGTAACCTTCCCCTCCTGTGAATGCTCTCCGTTTACTATAACTGTTTGTTTTCTATCCTGCAACCAAGATTTTATCCATTCCACCATCTTTGAATCCAATCCCAAACGTTCAAGTTTATTTAACAGTCTGCAATGTGGGACAGTGTCTTACTGAAATCTAGATAAGCTACATCTACAGTCCCTCCTTGATCTACTACTTTAGTTACCCAGTCAAAAAAGTCAATAAGATTTCTTTGACATGATCTCCCCCCAGTAAATCCATGATGTTTGGGATCCTATAAATTACTGGATTTGAGATATTCTACAACTCTATCTTTTAAGAGTTTCCATCAATTTTCTACTACTGATGTAAGGCTCACTGGTCTGTATTTGCTCGTCTCTTCCTTGCTTCCACTTTTCTCAATCACAAAAAATACTAGGAAGAGAATATGTTTCAGAGCACCACAAAAACAACACAAAACAAACAGGGACAGCATCTCAAAAATAAAAGGTATATAGTCTTGGCGTCACAGGGCAGCTCATTTTGGTCGCCTTTTCAGAAAAAGAGTTGTCAAAAATAGCAAAAGCATGTATAGCTGTATTCAAGCAATTGTAATAAAAAGCAGACACAACACAGTTTGAAGTTAAAACACTTCTGAAGTCCAAGTACCACACAGGGATTTCATCTGTCATGCAAGAACCAGAATCTCAGTCCTGGGTAAATCTCAATTCCCAGGTAAAGAGGTCACCAAATGCCCTAAAAATACAAGAGGAACTCAATGAGTTTGTGTATATGCAAAAAATAAAATTAAAGAAGTTGGGCCTTATTGTGTTCTGGGCAGATCTCTTGAAATACAGGTCTTACAAAATACTTGCCACAATGTTTAGCTTCATTATAACTAACCATTCTTCTTCAAAAGTACCACACAGTTCAATTGACCATTTTTTTCAAAAACAAAGGAAGTACTTAATTCACAATAGTATTAATAGAAAAAAATATTTTAATACAAAAACACTGCTATAATGCATTAATGCATCAATAAAAGCAATAAAATATTTTATGCAAAGATTGTTTGGGGACAACTGTATTTTGACCAATGTGCTATTGCCAAAAACACAGTGGGCCTTATTTATGAAGCACCAAGTATAATGATTCAGTGCAAAAACGAAGATATAATTTTGTGGAGGAAAATAAAAGGATGGAGAGGGTGGTTTTTTAGGTTTGTTGCTCTGCGGTGGAACACACAGTCACGTCCATTCTGCAAAATGTTATGATTGCAGTGGCTTTGAGCTGGAGGAAATTGAGTTTTCTTCATAAACTTTAAACAGGACACATTGGCACTTCGCTGGGGAACATTTTTCCAAGGTGCACTTCTCCCAATATAAAATCACAGCTTTAAACACACAAGCCATATGTAATATGTAATAAACACAGTCAAAGGGGTAATTCAATACCTTCCTTCAATTCATGGGCAATCCATGACTATGTATCTTCACTGATTTTTCATCGCACTCCATAGGGGTTTTCAGGAAAATCAGTGATATTCAGCATAGTTGCCTACTCTCCCGGAATGTCCGGGAGACTCCCGAATTTTTGTGAGTTCTCCCGAGAGAGAGCAGGCAAAAATCCCAGATCCAGCTGTCTCCATTGTTGAAGATGGGTGGGGGCGGGGCTAAACGTGACATAGTGGCCCCGCCCCCTGCTGCGATTGGCCGGAATTGCATAAGCTTGATAGGGGCAGAGCCTAACGGCACAACACGTGTGGCCACGCCTCTTCGGCGGACCCACTCCCTGACAGCTGCCTTCAAAAGTAGGTATGCTATTCAGTTACCGTAGGATGCCAAAATTAGCACAACCGGACATGGCTGTGAGTTCTGGAGCCACATTGTGGCGAAATTAATCTCTAATCCTAATTGCCCCCCTCAACCTCATGATAAATTGAAGTCATAAATGGGGCTAAATTGAGCAATATTTTAGGATCAAAATGGAAAAGTTTAATTTAATTAAATGTCACGATACAGAAGGGATAGCCTTTAAATCTTCTGTTACTGGAACACACTTGTTGTGATCTTTTCTAGCTTCCTCTGATGGTACTTGATTGCTGCCCTTTAGAAAGGGGCCTTTAGCATCACAGTTTTGCAAGGTTATTGTTTATTACACTGCAATCTCTTAGCCAGGCTGCTGAATCTGCAGACCGATATTCCGGATATCTGAATTTGGTGTGAACTCTGATCTTCCATGGCCTTAGCTTGTTATTTGGAATATGATTTTGTGTGCAAGATAGCTTATCCAGCCTTGTTTCCTGCTCAGCTTGCTTGCACTAACTAGTAGTGTGCTCCCGTATGCAATCTTTAGCAGCTGTAACTACCAGTGTCACCAGTCCTGCTACTGCTCAGCCTGTTAATTGCATTGCTACTGTGTTTTGTCTGGCCTCCAGCCACTGAGCTCCATCCTCTGAACTCTTTTATTCATTTCTCTTATACCTGTAACTGTTTGAACCGCAAACCAGTTTCAATTATTTCCAGCAACAAATAATTCCTATTTTATCACAACTCATGGTTTCTGCTCTCCAGTTTTACTGACATAACACTTTTGCTCCTCTTCAGATTACACCTCTCCACACACCTATATACACTTCTTGTTTGTAGGGACGTCTCCCCAGTGTGAAGAGTAAAGGAGCACCTCGATGTGCACAGAGCAGACAGTCTAGTGTTTTGGGTCACACATTAAGAGTGCTTCATAAATGAGGCCCAGTGGCTTTAGTGTAACATTTGAAGCGCAAAGAATACAAATGTTCTGACTGTATGCAAAGCAAATAAAATGTATTGCAAGAGCACAGGGACTATATGCACTTAAGACAGCATAGAAAACTAGAAAAGCAAACGTACTTAATACTAAAAGCAAAAGCCTTCTTTACAAAATGAAACAAAAACAGACGACAGTGACAACACTAGTTCAGTGCTACTGGAAATTGGATGTGGTGCTGTATTTGAACTCACTTTAGTGAGCATTTCCGGTGACAACTAAATTTACTAATCAGCCCAACATAAGTCATTTCTCAACACATAATTACCGTAACCATACACACAGAAAGGAGATGTAAGGAGAATCTGTCTATGTCTATACCTCATTGGGCACTTGGTGTGTGAACGTTTGTGGAGAGAAGATACAACACGTGCTGCTGGGTCTTCAAACTTTTACATGACATACTTCATCATATGAATTTACTATTATTGTTATGTGGAATTCCCGTACCAAATGAAGAACCTTTTGAAATAAAGACCAACATACAGATAAATATCTAGAATATATGGGACATACTGACCCTGGAATAAAAGGTGGACTTTATTTTGGACATTTATGAACATTTAGAAATACCTTTATGAGTTTATATACTGAATTGTGATGGTTAGAGCGTGTAGGCTCTGATTTGGTGTGACAAGGCTACTTTTTCTGAAGTTTGGCGCACACTAATCAGTAATCTTTCTTCTTTATTTAGTTCACTGCTATGTCTGCTAAATAGTAAAAATTTCAAGTACCTTTAGATTTTGGGTCTTAACTCTGTAACCTAATTTAAAACTTTGCAACAGTCATTCGTAACTTCCCTTCACACAATTAAGTTTAAATTTCTTACATTTAAAATCTATATACACACACATTCATAAGGTTGTTTTTTTTGTTTGTTTTTTAAACCTATTGTCTTACAAATGTTACAAACTAAAGTTTTTCTTTCTAAATTTTTCTTGCATTGGCATAAGGTGCAAAGCTGCTCTCTGGATACAAATTTATCCAATGCAGAAAGTGCAGCAAAACGGTGTGTCATCAAAGGACAACAAAAATGAATAACTGAAGAAAAAAAACATATTTTGCAAACGTTACAGGAGGGTATGTACAAACTACTAAGGCACCTGGTGGTTGAAAGCCCATTTGGATGGAGTACTTACTATTTGAACTTGTCTTCTCACATTCATTAATTTAGCGTTAAGAGAAAATCCAGCTAAAGTGTGCAAATTTGCACACGTCAACATCTGTCCACTTGCAAAAAACAAAAGTGACTGAGCATGAAGGGTTGGAAAAACACTTCAAAAGGGAATATCATTGCAAGACTGTATGGGGTCAGTGGAAACAATGACCTGCATTTTCAGCCCTGTTTTCATGCTTTGTACCAGCATTTTAACACTAGTACAACACACTAAACTAATGACAAAAAGTATGAGGGCCTTACATCAAGCTTATTAATTTGTCACCCAGTTGCAATAAAAAACAAAAACATAAATACACATATATAAACAGTAACAATAGAACCCCAGATGTAACAAACACTGATATAGATACACAAGGTAAACAAAAAGCAGACAAAAATAATTTGAGGGAAAAAAAAGTAAATGGATGTCTCACTAATAAGGTGAAGACGCTTAAATTGCAGAGATAACATTTTAGCTACATACAAGTACTGCACATATACAGTAATATAACAATGCAATTTGGCGATGTACACAGAGTTGCATTTTAAAGCCTGCATATACAGCATCTTAATATTTGCGCTTTTAATGCACATAATGTAGCAGGATCTTAGATTGTAATGATTTCACAATGTAAATAGAGGGTAATATCCTTACAGCGCTACATATACCGCTTCTGCAGATAAGTGAAATAAAACTTTACACCAGAAAGTAGAAGTAACATACAGAGAAAAATAATAAAATCACTGTTCTGCGCTACGGTTTCCCAAAACAAAACTAGTAGAGTGTATTTTATAAGCATAAAGAACAAAAAATAATACTTACATCAACTGATCGATTGATGTTCAAGTCTGGTCAAATGATTCTGAAGTTTTTCTGATGACAGTCAAATCATGTGGAAAGAAAATAATAACAATAGTATAATACTGTAAGACTCGACGAGGTATACTCCTACATAAAATAGTAGGATACATGAATAAAATGGATTATTCTCCAATTCTAATGCTTTATAGCCGTAAAGTCAATACAGTTAGATAAATATTTCACCATGAATAGTAGATAAATTCCAGGTAATTAATTGATGTATAGTGTGGGATCCCCCACAAGTCAATCTACTTACACCGTAGATTCTTTAAAACCGTCCAGATCCAGACTACAGCGATTGTCCAGCTTGCAAGTTCTCTGCAGCTAAACATCAGGACGTAACTGATCTTCTGATTAGAACTATCTGTGTACGGATTACCTGTCGGAACGGCTTATATGTGATATACTGACTACCACTTATTCCGCGGTAGGAACACCTATGTTTTTATTCAATAAATGTTTTTACTATTACCTAAAGGATATACCTCTCTGTTTTTTACATCTACCGAGAGGTCTTGAAGAATCAGAGAGGAGTGGAAAGCTTATGACCACCTAGAAGTGCCAATTTTAAAGAATCTACGGTGTAAGTAGATTGACTTGTGGGGGATCCCACACTATACATCAATTAATTACCTGGAATTTATCTACTATTCATGGTGGAATATTTATCTAACTGTATTGACTTTACGGCTATAAAGCATTAGAATTGGAGAATAATCCATTTTATTCATGTATCCTACTATTTTATGTAGGAGTATACCTCGTCGAGTCTTACAGTATTATACTATTGTTATTATTTTCTTTCCACATGATTTGACTGTCATCAGAAAAACTTCAGACTCATTTGACCAGACTTGAACATCAATCGATCAGTTGATGTAAGTATTATTTTTTGTTCTTTATGCTTATAAAATACACTCTACTAGTTTTGTTTTGGGAAACCGTAGCGCAGAACAGTGATTTTATTATTTTTCTCTGAATGATTTCACAATAATACCAAGATGACATTACACTCTTTTCTACATCAAACTGTACTTTTGTTTTAAATTTGATCTTCCTACATATTAGGATTCTAGACTAAATTATATTCACAGACAATGATTAACACATTTTGAAAGGTTTGTTGCTTCCCAGTAGCCAGCCAAATTCTGAAAATGATGGATTTGGTACATAAATCATGATATTTTGGTACAGCGAATATGGTAGGTATACTTACAAAACCGCACTTTAATAGGCCACACCATAATGGAGCTCAGAGACAAAGCACCTACTAAAGCCACAGCTCCAGTTATAGTCACCATCACCCAGTGGTAGAAGGGAATACAGGCTGGACAGCAGAGCTGAGTGCTGAGGAGGTAGAAGAAAAAGCAACATACATACTGTTACATAAGTCATTGTGGATACCTCTTTTTAAGTATTAAGGGTGGGGTAACACAGGAGTTTTTCAACTCAACTATCTTCCGGAAATATATATATATTTGTCAATGCAATTTGTCGCTGTGTCTGTAAAACATTTGCTTTTAAGGGGGGTATTCAATTAGGTCCAGAGATCACAGTTACCTCTTCGGCTGCGCAGTACATAAGGTAACATGGTACTGCAACAATATGGATTTCCCATCACAACCCTATAGGGGGGGACGAAGGGAAATTCGCTTTATTGCAGTAACACGTTGTACCATCACCAGCCATTCCGGAGTGTAACTGCGATCTCCACACCTAATTGAATATGCCCCTTAGACCATTTAAAATTATAATCCATCAAAATGAACTCTTACTTTGTTAAGCTATTAATTTAGAGAATACTTACTGACAAGGATGCAAAGACTGAATAGTCACAACTGCCAGTCCATTGGCCACTTTATCAGTAAAGCTCATTGCTCCATACACAAATGCTGCGCTGTGCTGTAAAGTAAAACAAAATAGGTCAAAAATACTGTCAGCAATGTAAAATGGAAGATATATTTCCCTTTCCACAAAAACAAGTTGTCAATAATAGGTCATACTTTCAAGAGTCAAAAACATGGACATGAAATAATGCTTTTTTCAATTGACAAAGCCAATGAAATGGCAAGTATACTAATTTCCTGTTATAGAAATAATCATTCCAAATAAGATTGCAAAATCCCAACTCTGTTCAGATAAGCTTGGATTATTAACAAGAGTAAAAATTCATATAGGCATTTTCAGTTCATCACCAATAATAAAAATGAGAAGTGATGAGTCTTAGAGATGTGGTAGCAGCATGTTGGCTTAGTGATTAGCACTTCTGCCTCACAGTACTGGGGTCATGAGTTTGATTCCCGACCATGGCCTTATTTGTGTGGAGTTTGTATGTTCTCCCTGTGTTTGCGTGGGTTTCCTCCGGGTGCTCCGGTTTCCTCCCTCACTCCAAAAACATCTGGTAAGTGAATTGGCTGCTATTAAATTGCGTTTAGTCTCTCTCGTCTGTGTGTGTGTGTGTGTGTGTGTGTGTGGTTATTTCAGTAACTGCCATTACATTCTGAAAACGTATAGTACGTTTATAAAAGTCAAATAGATGCTACTTACATACATTTTGAAATGCATTTTTAGGTATCAGAATGTGACATGTATAAATGTTACACTGTTTTTGCTACCATCCTAGTTCTACTAGTTCTCACTGGTACACCATGACATGGCGTTTCCCCTGGAGCCAAGGGGTCTTGCTCCACAAATTGCACCGCTATCACTGGCCCACGCCAAAACCACAGGGGTTGAATGTTTGGGTCAAGAACTGCTGATTGGTCCTGTTATTGCACACAATGTTCAGAATGAAAACTTTTTGTAAAATACGAAAGGGTCTAAGCTTCAAAATATCACACAGCACTGAAATGTCTGTGAACTGTGCTAAAAACAGCTTACGCAAAATGACACTGAGTCAGACGGTAAAGGTGGTACTGCCCAAATGAGTTTTTGGTTTTAAGTAGTCTGCATCTCACTCTAATGGGCACAGTATGTATTGCACAGGTAGTGCAAACTAAATATTCAGACATACATACCAAGTGTGGTCCAATAAGATCTGCAGTCATGGATAGGGAAGTAACCAAGATCGTGGCAGACCCAGATCCCAAAATTACAGCAGCTCCATAGACAGACATTCCAAGATTTGGCTCCAGTGCTACCCAGGCAGAGAAAGCAGCAATGGCTAAGAGACCTATGAAATAGGTTATCTGGAGAGAGGGGTAAATAGTATATTACTTTTATGCAGGATATAATATTCTAAATGATATACAAACAATATATACACACACATATATATTCAAAATCAGTTAATTGACTAATCTACTTTCTCATAACATCCTTTGTAATGTAAAGTGAACTCACATTGCGCCCCATCCATTTGTTGATTGGTTTCATGAGGAATGAAGAAAAAAATCCACTCACATACATAACCAGTGGAATTGTGGCAATATAATTCTGTAAAACAAAGATGAAGTGTGACGAAGTTAATTAAATGTCTCTAGATTGCTCCTAAAGGTTTTAATGGGAAACTGCAACAACCCATCTCCCCCTGGGTGCTTCTGGTCCAGAGATCAGAAAAGGGGTGCATACTTCACACGGTCTGCTGTGAAAACCAGCTCTTTTATACCCGCCTCCTCTTCCGAACTAGGCTACCCCTTTCTATTCATTGTCTGTTAGTCACCAAACAAAAAACCCATAATATGTATCTATATAAAGTATAGGTGCATTTCTGTATTAAGGGACCCATTTACTTTAAGTAAGAGGGTACCATACTTTCAAAAAGATCAATTTGTCTGCCCAACTGTAATGTAACAAATAAAAGACAAACGTGAAACATTTTCCTTCTATTGTTTCACCTCTTGGAATCCAGGCTTGGGTTAGAAAGATAATTGATACCTCATTTAATGCAGTAAGTTAGAAGGAGATTGTAGAAAGGTGCGCCAATAATAAAACATAAAAATTACACAAATTATTATTTAATATTGTACTTTATTTTCCTCAGTATGGTCCTTTCCAATTTTGTTACCTTTTTTAGATGTCCACTCAGATCTCGGTCACCAAGTACCCGGACTCCTTTTCAGTTATATATATATATGTAAGTATAAGATATCCTCCTCTTTAATATTTTCTCAAAGAGTGATTATTTACCACCTGTGTGCCTATACTGGATCATGGACATTATTTAGGCGGAGAAATCCATCGGAAGGGGGATTATTTTTCCACCTATCAGCCACCACATCACACAAGTTTTATTGGCATACCTCTTTAATTAAAGAGAACAAGCTATTTATACATTCCGATTGGGAGAGTATCATCTTTGCAATCCGCACAACTATACATCAACTGGCTTGTGGATTACATTTGGGCTGAACTTATTTATAAATATAGGGGCCGTTTTCTCCCCAACAGCCAAACTTGTACTATTTTCTATATAAAGATCAAGGTGAACCATGGATTTGAATTTGGGCTCTGCTCATACTGAGAAAGGAGGCGGGCTCTCCCTATCAGCAGCAGCAGGGATTTTATAGAGAGCTGTCCTATCTGTTTTATATACCATATAGTTGGATCGTTTTTGTTGTTAAATTGTTTAATTTGCTATCTACTTATGATATCAAATAACTGATTAACATCTTCATATATTATATAAAGATTGAAGTCTTCAGTCATTGCTGTTTAAGATTTCTTTTTTTCTCTAGCACTAGTTGGGATATTGGCAAGGTACTGTTTCTTTCCAGCTGCGACATATTTAGGACTTTAGAATTGCTATTAAAGGGCTCAGCGCCACATTTCTACAATTTTTTTTTGTTTTAACCACTTTGACAAGAGCCAAAATGCGATGGCTAAACGACTATGTCAGAGCATCTCCAAAATTGCAGGTCTTGTGGGGTGTTCCCGGTATGCAGTGGTTAATATGTACCAAAACTGGTCCAAGGAAGGACAACTGATGGGACACAGAAGGCTCGCTGATGCGCGTGGGGGAGCGAAGTCTTGCCCGACCAATCCTACAGAATACTTAATGTAGTACAACTTGGTGAAAAAGTTAATACTGGCTATAATAGAGCAGTGTCAGAACACCCAGTGCATCACAGCTTGCTGCATATGTGGCTGGGTAGCCGTTGACCAGTCCGAGTGCTCTTCTAACCCTTGTCCACCGCTGAAAGTGCCTACAATGGGCACATGTACACCAGAACTGGACCATGGAGCAATGGAAGGAGGTGGCCTGATGAATCATGTTTTCTTTTACATCACATTGGACAGCCGGGTGCGTGTGGGGAATAGATGGCACCAGTATTCACTATGGGAAGAAGGCAATCAAGCAGAGGCAGTGTGATGCTCTAGGCAATGTTCTGCTGGGAAACCTTGGGTCCTGGCATTCATGTGAATGTTACTTTGACAAGTACCAAATAGCTAAACATTCTTTCACACCAAGTACGCCCCTTCATGACAATGGTATTTGCAGATGGCAGTGGCCTCTTTCAGCAGGATAATGTGCCCTGTCACACTGCAAATATCGCATAGGAATATTTTGAAGAGCAAAACAAAGAGTTCATGGTGTTGACTTGGCCTCCAAATTCCCCAGATCTCAATCCGATCGATAATCTGTGGGATGTGCTGGAAAAACAAGTGAGAACATGGAGACCCCACCTCGCATATTACAGAACTTAAAGGATCTGCTGCAAACATCTTGGTGCCAAATATGACAGGAACCTTCAATGCTCTTGTAGGAGTACATGCCTCGATGGGTCACAGCTGTTTTGGTGGCACAAAGGGGACTTGCACAATATTAGGCAGATGATTTTAATGTTGTGATTATAGGCGCTTTCATTTTTGGTACACAACACCACTATGTTTGCTGTACTCATATCTATCTATCCATCTGCTTTCCATATCCCACTCATTTTCTTCCTTAGAAAAGTGAAAATAAGAACAAGATAAAAAAAAAAAGTGTCCTTCAAATTGTGACCTTGCCCGGTTGCCGTACTTCCTTGGTATACGTAGCGTTTGCTACTTTTCACAACCACTCCCAGCTAGTCTTCTAGTTTGCCCGCTTTAAATTGTTTGTTAATTATTCCTATAATATACCACTGGTCCTGTTATTAATGTAGGACCTGGGGAAGAGTAAACCTATAAATTTCACCTGGTGTGAGGTGATGGGATTTTCCTTGGAAAAGCTATAAAAATCATAAACTTGAGTACTCTCTGACACGCACACACACGCTCACAAAAGTATTCAGACAATTAACCATTACACCAACAGGGACTGTAATGACACCGTATTCAAATACATATACTTTAATATGGAGTTACTCCCTCTTTTGCAGTGATAACTTCCACTCTTCTTGGGAGGCTTTCCACAAGATGTTGGGAGTGTTTCTGTGGAAATGTGTGTCCATTCATTCTGTAGGGCATTTATGAGGTCAGCCACTGATGTTGGACGAGAAGGTCTAGCTCGCAATCTCCACTCCAGTTCATCCCAAAGGTGTTCGATGGGGTTGAGGTCAGGGCTTTGTGTGGGCCAGTCAAATTCTCTCACATCAAACCATGTCTTTATAGTCCTTGCTTTGTGCACTGGGTCATAATCATGTTGTAATAGAAAAGGGCCTTTCCCAAACTGTTGCCACAAAGCACAGCATTGTCCAAAATTACTTGGTATGCTGAAACACTAAAATTGTCCTTCACTGGTGATAAGGAGGCTAGCCCAAACCTTGAAAAATAACCCCATACGTTATCCCTCCTCCACCAAACTTCACAGTTCTCGCCCATCTGACTGCCAAACAGAGAAGCGTGATTCGTCACTCCACAGAACATGTTTCCACTGCTCCACAGTCCAGTGTCTGTGTGCTTTACACCATTCCATCCAACGCTTGGCATTGGTCTTTGTGATATGAGACTTGCATGCAGATGTTCAGCCATGGAAACCCATTCGATCAAGCTTCCGACGCAAAATTTTTGTGCTTACATTAATGTCAGTGGAAGTTTGGAACTCTTCAGCTAAGAAATCAGCAGAGCATTGGCGACTTTTACACACCATGCGCCTTAGCAGTCGTTGACCCCACTCTGTAATTTTACGTGGTCTTCCGCTTTGTGGCAGAGTTTTTGTTGTTCCTAAACGCTTCCACTTTCTAATAATATCACTTACAGTTGACCGTGAATTATTCAGCAGGGTTGAAATTTTACAAACCATCTTATTGCAAAGGTGGCATCCTATCACAGTACCACGCTTGAAGCCACTGAGCTCTTCAGAACAACTCATTTGTATAACAAAAGTTTGCAAATGAAGACGGCATAGCTAGGTGCTTGATTTTATACACCTCAGGCAATGGGTCCGATTGAAACACCTCCATTCAATAATTAACAGGTGTGGCCAAATACTTTTGTCCATATAGTATGTGTGTGTATGGGGAGGAGGCATAAATAGCTATCTTGTGTTGTGTGGGAGACTGGTGCCAACAAGTAGCCAGTGACCAGTTAGGGACCTAATTGTTAAGTGCTTCAGAAAACCTGTGTGAGGAGCCATCTGTTTACACGCTTTTCACAAGTGGTGTCATCATGGGATGTGCAAAAGACAGCTAGATCATTGCTCTTCCCCAGCCAACAAATTCAGGGTGGCGAGTTATGCAAAACCTCCTGACTACATTGATTGTTTGCTGCATGCAAAAGGTGTTGCAAGCTCTGAACACAAAGGCAAATGCATAAAGTTTTTTTTTTTATTGCAAGTATTGGAAAAAAAAAAGCCCTGCTTATTTCAAATGTTTAGAAATGGGGGGGTTTTCCCTTGCGCTCAAGTATACCAATGAGTATCAGCAGAGTGTGGTGAATAAGTGTGGCTGCGGAGGGTGGATGCTATGAAATGGGAGCTAATTTAGAAGATGGGAAAGGACAGAATGAGGCAGGGGTGGCAAGGTGAAATAGCAACATGTGTCAAAACATGTTGAATTATGTAACAAAGGGGAATGGCAGAAATGGGAAACCCCCCCCCCCCCCATCTCTATCTATTTAATAGGAGTCCGGTTTACTCCTTTTCCCTACATGCTGGTATATCCCAGTTGCCCCAGTGCACACACCCCCATCCTGTTTCATATTTCAAATGTTTGTTTGCAAATGTGTAAAACTGTTTATTACAAAATCTTTGCTGCAAATGGGTGGAGTTTATAAGTGATGCAAACCTTAACCACAAAGCAGGTGTATGAAATTGATTGATGGTTGTTTGTTGTGAACTACAAGTGAAATACAGCCTTTCCCACAAACAAGTCTGTTTAATTTATGCTTAGGGAAACAAAGCTTCGTTTTCCTTCACACCAAAATAGGAATAGGGAGGAACTCTCGAGGGCTCTGGTGAATGTGACCACTAGGCAGCAGGAACACCAGGGACATTACTAGCTGTAGCTGCTAAACAACAAACACAGCAGGCCCAAATGCTACAGGTTGCAGAGACCCAGATAGAGAATACCAAGCTCTTGCGTAAAGAGCTAGCACAAGTGAGACAGTTGCATGATGTGTCTGAGGTGCTTGTCTTGCAGAAAATGACCACCTCAGATGATGTGGAGGCATATCTCTTAGCCTTTGAGAAGGTCGCAACGAGACTAAAATGGACACCAGGAACCTTGACAGAGAAGCTGGCGCCATGTTTGAGTGGTGAAGCTCAGCGTGCTTATGTTGATTTATCTGATAAACAGGCTGCTTTCTATCAGGAAGTTGAAATCTTGGCCCAGATAGGTGCGACTGGAGCAGGGAGAACTCAACGCTACCATGACTGGCGTTATCTCCCAGAAAAATCGGTTCACTCACAGATGGCTGATCTCTCTAAAGTGACAAAGAGTTGATTGCAGCCAAATACCAATACACTAGGCTGCATGGTGGAGATACTGGTAATTGACCATTGTGTCCATGGGCTGGAGAGGAGCTTACAGAGATGAGTGTTACAAGTGGATCCACAATCTTATGAGGAACTTGCTATGGTGATAGACCGTTATTCGGCCCTGCAACACATGTCTAAGGCTCCAGAAGGAAATCCAAAACTGTTGTCCAAGTCAAAGGTGTTGCCTCAGCGTTTTTAATATGGCAGACCTGGGCATTTCCGTGCTGAATGTCCAAAGCAACAGGAACCAGTGAATTGTTCTTTTACTCAGCTAGGACCAGCCTTTCCTAGTTGTTGCACCATGTCCCCCTCCACAGGGAAACCGGTACTGTTTCAGGTGACCCTGGTAGACTGGTAGTAAGCTGTCAGGTCGGCAGATGGTGTACTTTTCTTTTTTTTTTGCTAAAGGGAATATGTTGTATAGAGCGGGGGTTGTTCAGGAGAAAACGTTTGAACAACTGTTAATACCGCAGGTACACGTACCTTTAGTGTAGGAAGCCGCACACACACATCTTTGTGGGGGTCACTTGGGAGAGGATAAGACTAGGGAAAGGATTCTAGTATGATTTTACTGGCCAGAAATACATATGGCAGTAAAAATGTATTGCTTAGCCTACCCAGTATGTCAAAGAACCTCCCCAAAACCTGTATAAGGCCCCATTAATTCCTATTCCAGTCGTTCAAGTACCCTTTGAACGAATAGGAATGGACCTGGTAGGTGCCATAGAGAAATCGGCTCGTGGACACCAGTATGTCTTGGTGATTCTGGACTATGCCACACAGAAGCTATTCCCCTACGTAACATCAAGTCAAGTAGTATAGCAAAGTAGCCACTTCTACTTTATATAAAGTTAGGGATCCCAAAAGAAATTCTAACAGACCTGGGTATCCCTTTTATGTCGAAATTGATGAAAGAGTGGAGTCCGTTACTTGGCGTAAAAGCTCTCCACACCTCAGTCTATCACCCACAAACGGATGGGCTAGTGGAGAGCTTTAACCATACTCTAAAACAAATGATTAGGAAGGCGGTGGCACAAAAGAAGAAGGATTGGGATATGCTACTCCCTTTTCTGATGTTCACCGTACGGGAAGTTCCACAAGCATCAACGGGGTTTAGTCCATTTTAACTTTTCCATGGACGACAACCAAGGGGCATCTTAGACCTCCTTAAGGAAGGTTGGGAACAACAAAAACCCAAAGAGCCAAATGTGGTTCAGTTTGTTGCCCAACTGTATAAATGGTTGAAACAAATAGGACCTTTAGTGAAAGAACACTTACAGGATGCCCAAGAGCGTCAAATAAGGCATTATGACACTCAGGCAGTAGTTCATTCCTTCTGCACAGGCGACAAGGTTTTGGTTCTTGTTCCCACCCAGGAAAGCAAGATCTTTGCACACTGGCAGGGACCTTATGAAGTCATAGAGGCAGTTGGCCCGGTAAACTATAGAGTTAGGTAGAAGACGAGAGGAACAGATTTACCATGTCGATTTACTAAAACCTTGGCATAAGGATAATCTTAGACCTTCGTTGCTAGTGGCTCGAAACAGGGATGTCTTTTCTCCTGTCCCTGGGCGTACTGCTTTGATAGAGCACGATATAGTCATGCCCTCAGGGGTAGGAGTTATACAACGGCCAAACCGTATACCCGAGGCCAGACGAGCCGCGGTAAAGAAGGAGGTGGAAAACATGCTTCAACTGGGCGTTTGTGGAGGAATCCACCAGCGAGTGGAATAGTCCGATAGTATTGGTCCTGAAGCCCAATGGGACGATGCGTTTTTGCAACAACTTTAGACAGTTAAATAAGGTCTCACAATTTGACACGTATCCCATGCCACGAATAGATGAATTGGTAAAGAATTTAGCGGGAGTATGTATTTGCCCACATTAGACCTCACTAAGGGTTATTAGCAAATAACCCTAACAGCCTCTGCCAAGCCAACAACTGCGTTTTCTACGCCTGAAGGCTTATTTCAGTACAGTCTTGCCTTTTGGGCTGCATGGGTCACCTGCCACATTCCAGAGGGCTATGGATAAACCTGTTGAAACCCCACAGAGCATATGCCACTGCGTATTTGGATGACATAGTTATCTATACTCGCCATTGGGAGTCACATCTTCCCAAAGTGGAAGCTGGGTTGGAGTTTTTGAGGGCACATGGCCTTACGGCCAATCCCGAAAAATGTGCATTAGCCATGCCAAAGGTAAAATACCTGGGATATATAGTTGGATGTGGAAAGGTCAAACCCCAGATCTACAAGGTAGAGTCCGTAAAGAATTGGCCCAAGCCAAAGAGAAAAAACCAGTTGAGGACATTTCTGGGCCTGGTAGGATACTACCGAAGAGTAATAGAGAACTTTGCTACTCGGGCAACACCACTGACAGAGCTTCTCAAGAAAGCCTGTCCAGACAAGCTAAGCTGGTCTGAGGCTGCAGAAGCTGCCTGGGAGGACCTAAGGGTGGCTTTGTGTACAGCACCGGTGCTACAAGCACCCGATTTCACTAGAAAATTTGCGATTGTTGAACATGAGTGCCTCGCCATCAAATGGGCTGTGGAAGCCCTCCGATACTACCTTTTGGGTAGGGAGATCACGTTGGTAACAGACCATGCTCCATTAAAATGGATGCAGATAAATAAGAAGGTCAATGCCAGAGGGACCCGGTGGTTCAGTATAGCGCATAGGCCAGGAGCTTTGCATAAAAATGCAGGTGCTCTCTCCCGTAAACATGCACTCCCTTGCAGTATCTGCTTCACTGGGGTTGATGAAGCCAAAGAGATGGGTGTATGA